>NC_034174.2:31043160-31130762 GCF_002021735.2 Oncorhynchus kisutch
AGACACACCGAGGAGGCACTTCTAACTTAAGACGGTGACATACACCAATCTGGGCTCCATATTGGTCACAAACAGTTCAGAACTACACTACTCCAACACTCGGTTTTTCATGTGGAATGCAATGCACTCACTCATTCATGCATGTGCACACTCACACACACTCGCACACACTCGTTTCAGTGTGACAGCCTGGCTGACTGGGGATTGGAGGACTGATGGATGGGTGGCAAGTATGAAAGCACCGGAGGCTCAGACGCTGTGTTGTTGAGACAGGGCTCAGACCATGACCCCACGAACTACTGGCCCCCTCAACACATACACACACACACACACACACACACACAACAGAGGAGGCTGGGAGGAGCTATAGGAGGACAGGCTCAAAGTAACGTCTGGAATGGAATAAATGGAATGATATAAAACATATCAATGAGCCTGTCCTCCTATAGGGCTGTCCATCAACCTGCACTAACACACACACACCCCAACCCCCAACTGAGGGGCGTTCACAATATGTTTGTCTCTAACTTGATTCTGCAACCTTGTTTCCACAGGAGTATAACCAGGTCCCTGTCCAGGATACAGGCCTCAGAACTGCTGCTGCTACTCACTCTAATGGCTTAGAAGCTCAAATAAATACACAGAAGGCACTTTCACAGTTCATACTTTTTAGGCGAGACTGAAACAGGCAGAGACTGAAACAGGCAGAGACTGAAACAGGCAGAGACTGAAACAGGCAGAGACTGAACAGCAGAACAGGCAGAGACTGAAACAGGCAGAGACTGAAACAGGCAGAGACTGAAACAGGCAGAGACTGAAACAGGCAGAGACTGAAACAGGCAGAGACTGAAACAGGCAGAGACTGAACAGCAGAACAGGCAGAGACTGAAACAGGCAGAGACTGAAACAGGCAGAGACTGAAACAGGCAGAGAGCGAGACAGGTCTAGAGTGAGACAGGTCTAGAGGGAGACAAGCCTAGAGGGAGACAGGCCTAGAGGGAGACATGTCTAGAGGGACATGTCTAGGCCTGTCTCCCTCTAGGCCTGTCTCCCTCTAGACCTGTCTCCCTCTAGACCTGTCTCGCTCTCTGCCTGTCTCGCTCTCTGCCTGTCTCGCTCTCTGCCTGTCATGCTCTCTAGGCACTTGTTGACCTCCAACACCCTGGTTACATGCCTACATGCCTAGTGGCAGAGGTGACCTGACCAGGAAGACCTCAGAGCCCAAGATAGAAGATATATCTCGCATGTGTATAGTAGACAGACATATGAAATGGTCCGTACATCCCTTTTTAAGTTGGTGGTTGAAGATATCCCTCTAGTGGTGTGGGGGCTGTGCTTTGGCAAAGTGGGTGGGGTTATATCCTTCCTGTTTGGCCCTGTCCGGGGGTGTCCTCGGATGGGGCCACAGTGTCTCCTGACCCCTCCTGTCTCAGCCTCCAGTATTTATGCTGCAGTAGTTTATGTGTCGGGGGGCTGGGGTCAGTTTGTTATATCTGGAGTACTTCTCCTGTCCTATTCGGTGTCCTGTGTGAATCTAAGTGTGCGTTCTCTAATTCTCTCCTTCTCTCTTTCTTTCTCTCTCTCGGAGGACCTGAGCCCTAGGACCATGCCCCAGGACTACCTGACATGATGACTCCTTGCTGTCCCCAGTCCACCTGGCCATGCTGCTGTTCCAGTTTCAACTGACCTGAGCCCTAGGACCATGCCCCAGGACTACCTGACATGATGACTCATTGCTGTCCCCAGTCTACCTGGCCATGCTGCTGCTCCAGTTTCAACTTCCACCTGACTGTGCTGCTGCTCTAGTTTCAACTGTTCTGCCTTATTATTATTCGACCATGCTGGTCATTTATGAACATTGAACATCTTGGCCATGTTCTGTTATAATCTCCACCCAGCACAGCCAGAAGAGGACTGGCCACCCCACATAGCCTGGTTCCTCTCTAGGTTTCTTCCTAGGTATTGGCCTTTCTAGGGAGTTTTTCCTAGCCACCGTGCTTCTACACCTGCATTGCTTGCTGTTTGGGGTTTTAGGCTGGGTTTCTGTACAGCACTTTGAGATATCAGCTGATGTACGAAGGGCTATATAAATAAATTTGATTTGATTTGATTTGATTTTACAGGTGACATATTCCTTCAACAGTAAACAACTAAGTAGTATTTAATATATATGTATCTCTATTACAAGATGTATCCATCTCTCTATAGCTGTCCACTGTAGAGACCAGTGATGATGTAACCATCTCTCTATAGCTGTCCACTGTAGAGAACAGTGATGATGTAACCATCTCTCTATAGCTGTCCACTGTAGAGACCAGTGATGATGTAACCATCTCTCTATAGCTGTCCACTGTAGAGACCAGTGATGATGTAACCATCTCTCTATAGCTGTCCACTGTAGAGACCAGTGATGATGTAACCATCTCTCTATAGCTGTCCACTGTAGAGACCAGTGATGATGTATCCATCTCTCTATAGCTGTCCACTGTAGAGACCAGGTATGATGTATCCATCTCTCTATAGCTGTCCACTGTAGAGACCAGGTATGATGTATCCATCTCTCTATAGCTGTCCACTGTAGAGACCAGTGATGATGTAACCATCTCTCTATAGCTGTCCACTGTAGAGACCAGTGATGATGTAACCATCGCTCTATAGCTGTCCACTGTAGAGACCAGTGATGATGTATCCATCTCTCTATAGCTGTCCACTGTAGAGACCAGTGATGATGTAACCATCTCTCTATGGCTGTCCACTGTAGAGACCAGTGATGATGTAACCATCTCTCTATAGCTGTCCACTGTAGAGACCAGTGATGATGTAACCATCTCTCTATAGCTGTCCACTGTAGAGACCAGTGATGATGTATCCATCTCTCTATAGCTGTCCACTGTAGAGACCAGTGATGATGTAACCATCTCTCTATAGCTGTCCACTGTAGAGACCAGTGATGATGTAACCATTTCTCTAAAGCTGTCCACTGTAGAGACCAGTGATGATGTATCCATCTCTCTATAGCTGTCCACTGTAGAGACCAGTGATGATGTAACCATCTCTCTATAGCTGTCCACTGTAGACACCAGTGATGATGTATCCATCTCTCTATAGCTGTCCACTGTAGAGACCAGTGATGATGTAACCATCTCTCTATAGCTGTCCACTGTAGAGACCAGTGATGATGTATCCATCTCTCTATAGCTGTCCACTGTAGAGACCAGTGATGATGTATCCATCTCTCTATAGCTGTCCACTGTAGAGACAAGTGATGATGTAACCATCTCTCTATAGCTGTCCACTGTAGAGACCAGTGATGATGTAACCATCTCTCTATAGCTGTCCACTGTAGAGACCAGTGATGATGTAACCATCTCTCTATAGCTGTCCACTGTAGAGACCAGTGATGATGTATCCATCTCTCTATAGCTGTCCACTGTAGAGACCAGTGATGATGTAACCATCTCTCTATAGCTGTCAACTACTGTAGAGACCAGTGATGATGTAACCATCTCTCTATAGCTGTCCACTGTAGAGACCAGTGATGATGTAACCATCTCTCTATAGCTGTCCACTGTAGAGACCAGTGATGATGTATCCATCTCTCTATAGCTGTCCACTGTAGAGACGAGTGATGATGTAACCATCTCTCTATAGCTGTCCACTGTAGAGACCAGTGAATGTATCCATCTCTCTATAGCTGTCCACTGTAGAGACCAGTGATGATGTATCCATCTCTCTATAGCTGTCCACTTTAAAGACCAGTGATGATGTAACCATCTCTCTATAGCTGTCCACTGTAGAGACCAGTGATGATGTAACCATCTCTCTATAGCTGTCCACTGTAGAGACCAGTGAGGATGTAACCATCTCTCTATAGCTGTCCACTGTAGAGACAAGTGATGATGTATCCATCTCTCTATAGCTGTCCACTGTAGAGACCAGTGATGATGTATCCTCCATCTCTCTATAGCTGTCCACTGTAGAGACCAGTGATGATGTAACCATCTCTGTATAGCTGTCCACTGTAGACCAGTGATGATGTATCCAACTCTCTTTAGCTGTGCACTGTAGAGACCAGTGATGATGTATCTATCTCTCTATAGCTGTCTACTGTAGAGACCAGTGATGATGTATCCATCTCTCTATAGCTGTCCACTGTAGAGACCAGTGATGATGTAACCATCTCTCTATAGCTGTCCACTGTAGAGACCAGTGATGATGTAACCATCTCTCTAAAGCTGTCCACTGTAGAGACCAGTGATAATGTAACCATCTCTCTATAGCTGTCCACTGTAGAGACCAGTGATGATGTATCCATCTCTCTATAGCTGTCCACTGGAGACCAGTGATGATGTATCCAACTCTCTTTAGCTGTGCACTGTAGAGACCAGTGATGATGTATCCATCTCTCTATAGCTGTCCACTGTAGAGACCAGTGATGATGTATCCATCTCTCTATAGCTGTCCACTGTAGAGACCAGTGATGATGTAACCATCTCTCTATAGCTGTCCACTGTAGAGACCAGTGATGATGTAACCATCTCTCTAAAGCTGTCCACTGTAGAGACCAGTGATAATGTAACCATCTCTCTATAGCTGTCCACTGTAGAGACCAGTGATGATGTAACCATCTCTCTATAGCTGTCCACTGTAGAGACCAGTGATGATGTAACCATATCTCTAAAGCTGTCCAATGTAGAGACCAGTGATGATGTATCCATCTCTCTATAGCTGTCCACTGTAGAGACCAGTGATGATGTAACCATCTCTCTATAGCTGTCCACTGTAGACACCAGTGATGATGTATCCATCTCTCTATAGCTGTCCACTGTAGAGACCAGTGATGATGTAACCATCTCTCTATAGCTGTCCCACTGTAGAGACCAGTGATGATATATCCATCTCTCTATAGCTGTCCACTGTAGAGACCAGTGATGATGTATCCATCTCTCTATAAGCTGTCCACTGTAGACGACCAGTGATGATGTAACCATCTCTCTATAGCTGTCCACTGTAGAGACCAGTGATGATGTATCCATCTCTCTATAGCTGTCCACTGTAGAGACCAGTTGATGATGTAACCATCTCTCTATAGCTGTCCACTGTAGAGACCAGTGATGATGTTAACCATCTCCTATAGCTGTCCACTGTAGAGGACCAGTGTTCCACTGTAAGACCAGTGATGAGTATCCATCTCTCTATAGCTGTCCACTGTAGAGACCAGTGATGATGTAACCATCTCTCTATAGCTGTCCACTGTAGAGACCAGTGAATGTATCCATTTCTCTATAGCTGTCCACTGTAGAGACCAGTGATGATGTTTCCATCTCTCTATAGCTGTCCACTTTAAAGACCAGTGATGATGTAACCATCTCTCTATAGCTGTCCACTGTAGAGACCAGTGATGATGTAACCATCTCTCTATAGCTGTCCACTGTAGAGACCAGTGAGGATGTAACCATCTCTCTATAGTTGTCCACTGTAGAGACAAGTGATGATGTATCCATCTCTCTATAGCTGTCCACTGTAGAGACCATTTATGATGTATCCATCTCTCTATAGCTGTCCACTGTAGAGACCAGTGATGATGTATCCATCTCTCTATAGCTGTCCACTGTAGAGACCAGTGATGATGTATCCTCCATCTCTCTATAGCTGTCCACTGTAGAGACCAGTGATGATGTATCCATCTCTCTATAGCTTTCCACTGTAGAGACCAGTGATGATGTATCCATCTCTCTATAGCTTTCCACTGTAGAGACCAGTGATTATGTATCCATCTCTCTATAGCTGTCCACTGTAGAGACCAGTGATAATGTAACCATCTCTCTATAGCTGTCCACTGTAGAGACAAGTGATAATGTAACCATCTCTCTATAGCTGTCCACTGTAGAGGACCAGTGATGATGTATCCATCTCTCTATAGCTGTCCACTGTAGAGACCAGTGATGATGTAACCATCTCTCTATAGCTGTCCACTGTAGAGACAGTGATGATGTATCTCTATAGCTGTCCACTGTAGAGACCAGTGATGATGTAACCATCTCTCTATAGCTGTCCACTGTAGAGACCAGTGATGATGTATCCATCTCTCTATAGCTGTCCACTGTAGAGACCAGTGATGATGTAACCATCTCTCTATAGCTGTCCACTGTAGAACCAGTGATGATGTATCCATCTCTCTATAGCTTTTCCACTGTAGAGACCAGTGAATGTATCCATCTCTCTATAGCTGTCCACTGTAGAGACCAGTGATGATGTATCCATCTCTCTATAGCTTTCCACTGTAGAGACCAGTGATTATGTATCCATCTCTCTATAGCTGTCCACTGTAGAGACCAGTGATAATGTAACCATCTCTCTATAGCTGTCCACTGTAGAGACCAGTGATAATGTAGCGATCTCTCTATAGCTGTCCACTGTAGAGACCAGTGATGATGTATCCATCTCTCTATAGCTGTCCACTGTAGAGACCAGTGATGATGTAACCATCTCTCTATAGCTGTCCACTGTAGAGACCAGTGATGATGTAACCATCGCTCTATAGCTGTCCACTGTAGAGACCAGTGATGATGTAACCATATCTCTAAAGCTGTCCACTGTAGAGACCAGTGATGATGTATCCATCTCTCTATAGCTGTCCACTGTAGAGACCAGTGATGATGTAACCATCTCTCTATAGCTGTCCACTGTAGAGACCAGTGATGATGTAACCATTCTCTCTATAGCTGTCCACTGTAGAGACCAGTGATGATGTAACCATCTCTCTATAGCTGTCCACTGTAGAGACCAGTGATGATGTCCATCTCTCTACAGCTGTCCACTGTAGAGACCAGTGATGATGTATCCTCCATCTCTCTATAGCTGTCCACTGTAGAGACCAGTGATGATGTATCCATCTCTCTATAGCTTTCCACTGTAGAGACCAGTGATGATGTATCCATCTCTCTATAGCTTTCCACTGTAGAGACCAGTGATTATGTATCCATCTCTCTATAGCTGTCCACTGTAGAGACCAGTGATAATGTAACCATCTCTCTATAGCTGTCCACTGTAGAGACCAGTGATAATGTAACGATCTCTCTATAGCTGTCCACTGTTAGAGACCAGTGATGATGTACCATCTCTCTATAGCGGTCCACTGTAGAGACCAGTGATGATGTATTCCATCTCTCTATAGCTGTCCACTGTAGAGACCAGTGATGATGTATCCATCTCTCTATAGGCTGGTCCACTGTAGGACCCAGTGATGATGTAACCCATCTCTCTATAGCTGTCCACTGTAGAGACCAGTGATGATGTAACATCTCTCTATAGCTGTCCACTGTAGAGACCAGTGATGATGTATCCATCTCTCTATAGCTGTTCCACTGTAGAGACCAGTGATTGAGTAACCATCGCTCTATAGCTGTCCACTGTAGAGACCAGTGATGATGTATCATCCATCTCTCTATAGCTGTCCACTGTAGAGACCAGTGATGATGTAACCATCTCTCTATAGCTGTCCACTGTAGAGACCAGTGATGATGTATCCATCTCTCTATAGCTGTCCACTGTAGAGACCAGTGATGATGTATCCATCTCTCTATAGCTGTCCACTGTAGAGACCAGTGATGATGTAACCATCTCTCTATAGCTGTCCACTGTAGAGACCAGTGATGATGTAACCATCTCTCTATAGCTGTCCCACTGTAGAGACCAGTGATGATGTAACCATCTCTCTATAGCTGTCCACTGTAGAGACCAGTGATGATGTATCCATCTCTCTAGCTATGTAGAGACGTGGGTAACCATCTCTCTTCTGTCCACTGTAGAGACCAGTGATGATGTAACCATCTCTCTATAGCTTCAACTGTAGAGACCAGTGATGATGTAACCATCTCTCTATAGCTTTCCCACTGTAGAGACCAGTGATGATGTAACCATCTCTCTATAGCTGTCCACTGTAGAGACCAGTGATGATGTATCCATCTCTCTATAGCTGTCCACTGTAGAGACCAGTGATGATGTAACCATCTCTCTATAGCTGTCCACTGTAGAGACCAGTGATAATGTATCCATCTCTCTATAGCTGTCCACTGTAGAGACCAGTGATGATGTATCCATCTCTCTATAGCTGTCCACTGTAGAGACCAGTGATGATGTAACCATCTCTCTATAGCTGTCACTGTAGAGACCAGTGATGATGTAACCATCTCTCTATAGCTGTCCACTGTAGAGACCAGTGATGATGTAACCATCTCTCTATAGCTGTCCACTGTAGAGACCAGTGATGATGTAACCATCTCTCTATAGCTGTCCACTGTAGAGACCAGTGATGATGTATCCATCTCTCTATAGCTGTCCACTGTAGAGACCAGTGATGATGTAACCATCTCTCTATAGCTGTCCACTGTAGAGACCAGTGATGATGTAACCATCTCTCTATAGCTGTCCACTGTAGAGACCAGTGATGATGTAACCATCTCTCTATAGCTGTCCACTGTAGAGACCAGTGATGATGTAACCATCTCTCTATAGCTGTCCACTGTAGAGACCAGTGATGATGTAACCATCTCTCTATAGCTGTCCACTGTAGAGACCAGTGATGATGTATCCATCTCTCTATAGCTGTCCACTGTAGAGACCAGTGATGATGTAACCATCTCTCTATAGCTGTCCACTGTAGAGACCAGTGATGATGTATCCATCTCTCTATAGCTGTCCACTGTAGAGACCAGTGATGATGTAACCATCTCTCTATAGCTGTCCACTGTAGAGACCAGTGATGATGTAACCATCTCTCTATAGCTGTCCACTGTAGAGACCAGTGATGATGTATCCATCTCTCTATAGCTGTCCACTGTAGAGACCAGTGATGATGTATCCATCTCTCTATAGCTGTCCACTGTAGAGACCAGTGATGATGTAACCATCTCTCTATAGCTGTCCACTGTAGAGACCAGTGATGATGTAACCATCTCTCTATAGCTGTCCACTGTAGAGACCAGTGATGATGTAACCATCTCTCTATAGCTGTCCACTGTAGAGACCAGTGATGATGTAACCATCTCTCTATAGCTGTCCACTGTAGAGACCAGTGATGATGTATCCATCTCTCTATAGCTGTCCACTGTAGAGACCAGTGATGATGTATCCTCCATCTCTCTATAGCTGTCCACTGTAGAGACCAGTGATGATGTAACCATCTCTCTATAGCTGTCCACTGTAGAGACCAGTGATGATGTATCCATCTCTCTATAGCTGTCCACTGTAGAGACCAGTGATGATGTATCCATCTCTCTATAGCTGTCCACTGTAGAGACCAGTGATGATGTATCCATCTCTCTATAGCTGTCCACTGTAGAGACCAGTGATGATGTAACCATCTCTCTATAGCTGTCCACTGTAGAGACCAGTGATGATGTATCCATCTCTCTATAGCTGTCCACTGTAGAGACCAGTGATGATGTAACCATCTCTCTATAGCTGTCCACTGTAGAGACCAGTGATGATGTATCCATCTCTCTATAGCTGTCCACTGTAGAGACCAGTGATGATGTAACCATCTCTCTATAGCTGTCCACTGTAGAGACCAGTGATGATGTATCCATCTCTCTATAGCTGTCCACTGTAGAGACCAGTGATGATGTATCCATCTCTCTATAGCTGTCCACTGTAGAGACCAGTGATGATGTATCCATCTCTCTATAGCTGTCCACTGTAGAGACCAGTGATGATGTAATCCATCTCTCTATAGCTGTCCACTGTAGAGACCAGTGATGATGTAACCATCTCTCTATAGCTGTCCACTGTAGAGACCAGTGATGATGTAACCATCTCTCTATAGCTGTCCACTAGTAGAGACCAGTGATGATGTATCCCATCTCTCTATAGCTGTCCACTGTAGAGACCAGTGATGATGTAACCATCTCTCTATAGCTGTCCACTGTAGAGACCAGTGATGATGTAACCATATCTCTGATAGGCCTGTCCAATGTAGAGACCAGTGATGATCGTACCATCTCTCTATAGCTGTCCACTGTAGAGACCAGTGATGATGAACCATCTCTCATAGCTGTCCACTGTAGAGACCAGTGATGATGTAATCCATCTCTCTATAGCTGTCCACTGTAGAGACCAGTGATGATGTAACCATCTCTCTATAGCATGTTCCACTGTAGAGACCAGTGATGATGTAACCATCTCTCTATAGCTGTCCACTGTAGAGACCAGTGATGATGTATCCATCTCTCTATAGCTGTCCACTGTAGAGACCAGTGATGATGTAACCATCTCTCTATAGCTGTCCACTGTAGAGACCAGTGATGATGTAACCATCTCTCTATAGCTGTCCACTGTAGAGACCAGTGATGATGTATCCATCTCTCTATAGCTGTCCACTGTAGAGACCAGTGATGATGTATCCATCTCTCTATAGCTGTCCACTGTAGAGACCAGTGATGATGTAACCATCTCTCTATAGCTGTCCACTGTAGAGACCAGTGATGATGTAACCATCTCTCTATAGCTGTCCACTGTAGAGACCAGTGATGATGTATCCATCTCTCTATAGCTGTCCACTGTAGAGACCAGTGATGATGTATCCATCTCTCTATAGCTGTCCACTGTAGAGACCAGTGATGATGTATCCATCTCTCTATAGCTGTCCACTGTAGAGACCAGTGATGATGTATCCATCTCTCTATAGCTGTCCACTGTAGAGACCAGTGATGATGTAACCATCTCTCTATAGCTGTCCACTGTAGAGACCAGTGATGATGTAACCATCTCTCTATAGCTGTCCACTGTAGAGACCAGTGATGATGTACCATCTCTCTATAGCTGTCCACTGTAGAGACCAGTGATGATGTATCCATCTCTCTATAGCTGTCCACTGTAGAGACCAGTGATGATGTAACCATCTCTCTATAGCTGTCCACTGTAGAGACCAGTGATGATGTAACCATCTCTCTATAGCTGTCCACTGTAGAGACCAGTGATGATGTAACCATCTCTCTATAGCTGTCCACTGTAGAGACCAGTGATGATGTAACCATCTCTCTATAGCTGTCCACTGTAGAGACCAGTGATGATGTATCCATCTCTCTATAGCTGTCCACTGTAGAGACCAGTGATGATGTATCCATCTCTCTATAGCTGTCCACTGTAGAGACCAGTGATGATGTAACCATCTCTCTATAGCTGTCCACTGTAGAGACCAGTGATGATGTAACCATCTCTCTATAGCTGTCCACTGTAGAGACCAGTGATGATGTAACCATCTCTCTATAGCTGTCCACTGTAGAGACCAGTGATGATGTATCCATCTCTCTATAGCTGTCCACTGTAGAGACCAGTGATGATGTAACCATCTCTCTATAGCTGTCCACTGTAGAGACCAGTGATGATGTATCCATCTCTCTATAGCTGTCCACTGTAGAGACCAGTGATGATGTAACCATCTCTCTATAGCTGTCCACTGTAGAGACCAGTGATGATGTAACCATCTCTCTATAGCTGTCCACTGTAGAGACCAGTGATGATGTAACCATCTCTCTATAGCTGTCCACTGTAGAGACCAGTGATGATGTATCCATCTCTCTATAGCTGTCCACTGTAGAGACCAGTGATGATGTATCCATCTCTCTATAGCTGTCCACTGTAGAGACCAGTGATGATGTATCCATCTCTCTATAGCTGTCCACTGTAGAGACCAGTGATGATGTAACCATCTCTCTATAGCTGTCCACTGTAGAGACCAGTGATGATGTAACCATCTCTCTATAGCTGTCCACTGTAGAGACCAGTGATGATGTATCCATCTCTCTATAGCTGTCCACTGTAGAGACCAGTGATGATGTATCCATCTCTCTATAGCTGTCCACTGTAGAGACCAGTGATGATGTATCCATCTCTCTATAGCTGTCCACTGTAGAGACCAGTGATGATGTAACCATCTCTCTATAGCTGTCCACTGTAGAGACCAGTGATGATGTAACCATCTCTCTATAGCTGTCCACTGTAGAGACCAGTGATGATGTATCCATCTCTCTATAGCTGTCCACTGTAGAGACCAGTGATGATGTATCCATCTCTCTATAGCTGTCCACTGTAGAGACCAGTGATGATGTATCCATCTCTCTATAGCTGTCCACTGTAGAGACCAGTGATGATGTAACCATCTCTCTATAGCTGTCCACTGTAGAGACCAGTGATGATGTAACCATCTCTCTATAGCTGTCCACTGTAGAGACCAGTGATGATGTAACCATCTCTCTATAGCTGTCCACTGTAGAGACCAGTGATGATGTATCCATCTCTCTATAGCTGTCCACTGTAGAGACCAGTGATGATGTATCCATCTCTCTATAGCTGTCCACTGTAGAGACCAGTGATGATGTATCCATCTCTCTATAGCTGTCCACTGTAGAGACCAGTGATGATGTATCCATCTCTCTATAGCTGTCCACTGTAGAGACCAGTGATGATGTAACCATCTCTCTATAGCTGTCCACTGTAGAGACCAGTGATGATGTAACCATCTCTCTATAGCTGTCCACTGTAGAGACCAGTGATGATGTATCCATCTCTCTATAGCTGTCCACTGTAGAGACCAGTGATGATGTATCCATCTCTCTATAGCTGTCCACTGTAGAGACCAGTGATGATGTAACCATCTCTCTATAGCTGTCCACTGTAGAGACCAGTGATGATGTAACCATCTCTCTATAGCTGTCCACTGTAGAGACCAGTGATGATGTAACCATCTCTCTATAGCTGTCCACTGTAGAGACCAGTGATGATGTAACCATCTCTCTATAGCTGTCCACTGTAGAGACCAGTGATGATGTAACCATCTCTCTATAGCTGTCCACTGTAGAGACCAGTGATGATGTATCCATCTCTCTATAGCTGTCCACTGTAGAGACCAGTGATGATGTAACCATCTCTCTATAGCTGTCCACTGTAGAGACCAGTGATGATGTATCCATCTCTCTATAGCTGTCCACTGTAGAGACCAGTGATGATGTAACCATCTCTCTATAGCTGTCCACTGTAGAGACCAGTGATGATGTAACCATCTCTCTATAGCTGTCCACTGTAGAGACCAGTGATGATGTATCCATCTCTCTATAGCTGTCCACTGTAGAGACCAGTGATGATGTATCCATCTCTCTATAGCTGTCCACTGTAGAGACCAGTGATGATGTAACCATCTCTCTATAGCTGTCCACTGTAGAGACCAGTGATGATGTAACCATCTCTCTATAGCTGTCCACTGTAGAGACCAGTGATGATGTAACCATCTCTCTATAGCTGTCCACTGTAGAGACCAGTGATGATGTATCCATCTCTCTATAGCTGTCCACTGTAGAGACCAGTGATGATGTATCCATCTCTCTATAGCTGTCCACTGTAGAGACCAGTGATGATGTAACCATCTCTCTATAGCTGTCCACTGTAGAGACCAGTGATGATGTAACCATCTCTCTATAGCTGTCCACTGTAGAGACCAGTGATGATGTAACCATCTCTCTATAGCTGTCCACTGTAGAGACCAGTGATGATGTATCCATCTCTCTATAGCTGTCCACTGTAGAGACCAGTGATGATGTAACCATCTCTCTATAGCTGTCCACTGTAGAGACCAGTGATGATGTATCCATCTCTCTATAGCTGTCCACTGTAGAGACCAGTGATGATGTACCATCTCTCTATAGCTGTCCACTGTAGAGACCAGTGATGATGTAACCATCTCTCTATAGCTGTCCACTGTAGAGACCAGTGATGATGTAACCATCTCTCTATAGCTGTCCACTGTAGAGACCAGTGATGATGTATCCATCTCTCTATAGCTGTCCACTGTAGAGACCAGTGATGATGTAACCATCTCTCTATAGCTGTCCACTGTAGAGACCAGTGATGATGTCCATCTCTCTATAGCTGTCCACTGTAGAGACCAGTGATGATGTAACCATCTCTCTATAGCTGTCCACTGTAGAGACCAGTGATGATGTATCCATCTCTCTATAGCTGTCCACTGTAGAGACCAGTGATGATGTAACCATCTCTCTATAGCTGTCCACTGTAGAGACCAGTGATGATGTATCCATCTCTCTATAGCTGTCCACTGTAGAGACCAGTGATGATGTACCATCTCTCTATAGCTGTCCACTGTAGAGACCAGTGATGATGTATCCATCTCTCTATAGCTGTCCACTGTAGAGACCAGTGATGATGTATCCATCTCTCTATAGCTGTCCACTGTAGAGACCAGTGATGATGTAACCATCTCTCTATAGCTGTCCACTGTAGAGACCAGTGATGATGTAACCATCTCTCTATAGCTGTCCACTGTAGAGACCAGTGATGATGTATCCATCTCTCTATAGCTGTCCACTGTAGAGACCAGTGATGATGTAACCATCTCTCTATAGCTGTCCACTGTAGAGACCAGTGATGATGTAACCATCTCTCTATAGCTGTCCACTGTAGAGACCAGTGATGATGTATCCATCTCTCTATAGCTGTCCACTGTAGAGACCAGTGATGATGTAACCATCTCTCTATAGCTGTCCACTGTAGAGACCAGTGATGATGTAACCATCTCTCTATAGCTGTCCACTGTAGAGACCAGTGATGATGTAACCATCTCTCTATAGCTGTCCACTGTAGAGACCAGTGATGATGTAACCATCTCTCTATAGCTGTCCACTGTAGAGACCAGTGATGATGTATCCATCTCTCTATAGCTGTCCACTGTAGAGACCAGTGATGATGTATCCATCTCTCTATAGCTGTCCACTGTAGAGACCAGTGATGATGTACCATCTCTCTATAGCTGTCCACTGTAGAGACCAGTGATGATGTAACCATCTCTCTATAGCTGTCCACTGTAGAGACCAGTGATGATGTAACCATCTCTCTATAGCTGTCCACTGTAGAGACCAGTGATGATGTAACCATCTCTCTATAGCTGTCCACTGTAGAGACCAGTGATGATGTAACCATCTCTCTATAGCTGTCCACTGTAGAGACCAGTGATGATGTAACCATCTCTCTATAGCTGTCCACTGTAGAGACCAGTGATGATGTAACCATCTCTCTATAGCTGTCCACTGTAGAGACCAGTGATGATGTATCCATCTCTCTATAGCTGTCCACTGTAGAGACCAGTGATGATGTATCCATCTCTCTATAGCTGTCCACTGTAGAGACCAGTGATGATGTAACCATCTCTCTATAGCTGTCCACTGTAGAGACCAGTGATGATGTAACCATCTCTCTATAGCTGTCCACTGTAGAGACCAGTGATGATGTAACCATCTCTCTATAGCTGTCCACTGTAGAGACCAGTGATGATGTAACCATCTCTCTATAGCTGTCCACTGTAGAGACCAGTGATGATGTATCCATCTCTCTATAGCTGTCCACTGTAGAGACCAGTGATGATGTATCCATCTCTCTATAGCTGTCCACTGTAGAGACCAGTGATGATGTAACCATCTCTCTATAGCTGTCCACTGTAGAGACCAGTGATGATGTAACCATCTCTCTATAGCTGTCCACTGTAGAGACCAGTGATGATGTAACCATCTCTCTATAGCTGTCCACTGTAGAGACCAGTGATGATGTATCCATCTCTCTATAGCTGTCCACTGTAGAGACCAGTGATGATGTATCCATCTCTCTATAGCTGTCCACTGTAGAGACCAGTGATGATGTATCCATCTCTCTATAGCTGTCCACTGTAGAGACCAGTGATGATGTAACCATCTCTCTATAGCTGTCCACTGTAGAGACCAGTGATGATGTAACCATCTCTCTATAGCTGTCCACTGTAGAGACCAGTGATGATGTAACCATCTCTCTATAGCTGTCCACTGTAGAGACCAGTGATGATGTAACCATCTCTCTATAGCTGTCCACTGTAGAGACCAGTGATGATGTAACCATCTCTCTATAGCTGTCCACTGTAGAGACCAGTGATGATGTAACCATCTCTCTATAGCTGTCCACTGTAGAGACCAGTGATGATGTAACCATCTCTCTATAGCTGTCCACTGTAGAGACCAGTGATGATGTAACCATCTCTCTATAGCTGTCCACTGTAGAGACCAGTGATGATGTAACCATCTCTCTATAGCTGTCCACTGTAGAGACCAGTGATGATGTATCCATCTCTCTATAGCTGTCCACTGTAGAGACCAGTGATGATGTAACCATCTCTCTATAGCTGTCCACTGTAGAGACCAGTGATGATGTATCCATCTCTCTATAGCTGTCCACTGTAGAGACCAGTGATGATGTATCCATCTCTCTATAGCTGTCCACTGTAGAGACCAGTGATGATGTAACCATCTCTCTATAGCTGTCCACTGTAGAGACCAGTGATGATGTAACCATCTCTCTATAGCTGTCCACTGTAGAGACCAGTGATGATGTAACCATCTCTCTATAGCTGTCCACTGTAGAGACCAGTGATGATGTAACCATCTCTCTATAGCTGTCCACTGTAGAGACCAGTGATGATGTATCCATCTCTCTATAGCTGTCCACTGTAGAGACCAGTGATGATGTAACCATCTCTCTATAGCTGTCCACTGTAGAGACCAGTGATGATGTAACCATCTCTCTATAGCTGTCCACTGTAGAGACCAGTGATGATGTAACCATCTCTCTATAGCTGTCCACTGTAGAGACCAGTGATGATGTATCCATCTCTCTATAGCTGTCCACTGTAGAGACCAGTGATGATGTAACCATCTCTCTATAGCTGTCCACTGTAGAGACCAGTGATGATGTAACCATCTCTCTATAGCTGTCCACTGTAGAGACCAGTGATGATGTAACCATCTCTCTATAGCTGTCCACTGTAGAGACCAGTGATGATGTACCATCTCTCTATAGCTGTCCACTGTAGAGACCAGTGATGATGTATCCATCTCTCTATAGCTGTCCACTGTAGAGACCAGTGATGATGTAACCATCTCTCTATAGCTGTCCACTGTAGAGACCAGTGATGATGTAACCATCTCTCTATAGCTGTCCACTGTAGAGACCAGTGATGATGTAACCATCTCTCTATAGCTGTCCACTGTAGAGACCAGTGATGATGTAACCATCTCTCTATAGCTGTCCACTGTAGAGACCAGTGATGATGTATCCATCTCTCTATAGCTGTCCACTGTAGAGACCAGTGATGATGTATCCATCTCTCTATAGCTGTCCACTGTAGAGACCAGTGATGATGTATCCATCTCTCTATAGCTGTCCACTGTAGAGACCAGTGATGATGTAACCATCTCTCTATAGCTGTCCACTGTAGAGACCAGTGATGATGTAACCATCTCTCTATAGCTGTCCACTGTAGAGACCAGTGATGATGTAACCATCTCTCTATAGCTGTCCACTGTAGAGACCAGTGATGATGTAACCATCTCTCTATAGCTGTCCACTGTAGAGACCAGTGATGATGTATCCATCTCTCTATAGCTGTCCACTGTAGAGACCAGTGATGATGTATCCATCTCTCTATAGCTGTCCACTGTAGAGACCAGTGATGATGTAACCATCTCTCTATAGCTGTCCACTGTAGAGACCAGTGATGATGTAACCATCTCTCTATAGCTGTCCACTGTAGAGACCAGTGATGATGTAACCATCTCTCTATAGCTGTCCACTGTAGAGACCAGTGATGATGTATCCATCTCTCTATAGCTGTCCACTGTAGAGACCAGTGATGATGTATCCATCTCTCTATAGCTGTCCACTGTAGAGACCAGTGATGATGTATCCATCTCTCTATAGCTGTCCACTGTAGAGACCAGTGATGATGTAACCATCTCTCTATAGCTGTCCACTGTAGAGACCAGTGATGATGTATCCATCTCTCTATAGCTGTCCACTGTAGAGACCAGTGATGATGTAACCATCTCTCTATAGCTGTCCACTGTAGAGACCAGTGATGATGTAACCATCTCTCTATAGCTGTCCACTGTAGAGACCAGTGATGATGTAACCATCTCTCTATAGCTGTCCACTGTAGAGACCAGTGATGATGTATCCATCTCTCTATAGCTGTCCACTGTAGAGACCAGTGATGATGTATCCATCTCTCTATAGCTGTCCACTGTAGAGACCAGTGATGATGTATCCATCTCTCTATAGCTGTCCACTGTAGAGACCAGTGATGATGTAACCATCTCTCTATAGCTGTCCACTGTAGAGACCAGTGATGATGTAACCATCTCTCTATAGCTGTCCACTGTAGAGACCAGTGATGATGTAACCATCTCTCTATAGCTGTCCACTGTAGAGACCAGTGATGATGTATCCATCTCTCTATAGCTGTCCACTGTAGAGACCAGTGATGATGTAACCATCTCTCTATAGCTGTCCACTGTAGAGACCAGTGATGATGTATCCATCTCTCTATAGCTGTCCACTGTAGAGACCAGTGATGATGTAACCATCTCTCTATAGCTGTCCACTGTAGAGACCAGTGATGATGTAACCATCTCTCTATAGCTGTCCACTGTAGAGACCAGTGATGATGTAACCATCTCTCTATAGCTGTCCACTGTAGAGACCAGTGATGATGTAACCATCTCTCTATAGCTGTCCACTGTAGAGACCAGTGATGATGTAACCATCTCTCTATAGCTGTCCACTGTAGAGACCAGTGATGATGTAACCATCTCTCTATAGCTGTCCACTGTAGAGACCAGTGATGATGTAACCATCTCTCTATAGCTGTCCACTGTAGAGACCAGTGATGATGTATCCATCTCTCTATAGCTGTCCACTGTAGAGACCAGTGATGATGTAACCATCTCTCTATAGCTGTCCACTGTAGAGACCAGTGATGATGTAACCATCTCTCTATAGCTGTCCACTGTAGAGACCAGTGATGATGTAACCATCTCTCTATAGCTGTCCACTGTAGAGACCAGTGATGATGTAACCATCTCTCTATAGCTGTCCACTGTAGAGACCAGTGATGATGTAACCATCTCTCTATAGCTGTCCACTGTAGAGACCAGTGATGATGTATCCATCTCTCTATAGCTGTCCACTGTAGAGACCAGTGATGATGTATCCATCTCTCTATAGCTGTCCACTGTAGAGACCAGTGATGATGTAACCATCTCTCTATAGCTGTCCACTGTAGAGACCAGTGATGATGTAACCATCTCTCTATAGCTGTCCACTGTAGAGACCAGTGATGATGTAACCATCTCTCTATAGCTGTCCACTGTAGAGACCAGTGATGATGTAACCATCTCTCTATAGCTGTCCACTGTAGAGACCAGTGATGATGTAACCATCTCTCTATAGCTGTCCACTGTAGAGACCAGTGATGATGTAACCATCTCTCTATAGCTGTCCACTGTAGAGACCAGTGATGATGTAACCATCTCTCTATAGCTGTCCACTGTAGAGACCAGTGATGATGTAACCATCTCTCTATAGCTGTCCACTGTAGAGACCAGTGATGATGTAACCATCTCTCTATAGCTGTCCACTGTAGAGACCAGTGATGATGTATCCATCTCTCTATAGCTGTCCACTGTAGAGACCAGTGATGATGTATCCATCTCTCTATAGCTGTCCACTGTAGAGACCAGTGATGATGTATCCATCTCTCTATAGCTGTCCACTGTAGAGACCAGTGATGATGTAACCATCTCTCTATAGCTGTCCACTGTAGAGACCAGTGATGATGTAACCATCTCTCTATAGCTGTCCACTGTAGAGACCAGTGATGATGTAACCATCTCTCTATAGCTGTCCACTGTAGAGACCAGTGATGATGTAACCATCTCTCTATAGCTGTCCACTGTAGAGACCAGTGATGATGTACCATCTCTCTATAGCTGTCCACTGTAGAGACCAGTGATGATGTATCCATCTCTCTATAGCTGTCCACTGTAGAGACCAGTGATGATGTAACCATCTCTCTATAGCTGTCCACTGTAGAGACCAGTGATGATGTAACCATCTCTCTATAGCTGTCCACTGTAGAGACCAGTGATGATGTATCCATCTCTCTATAGCTGTCCACTGTAGAGACCAGTGATGATGTAACCATCTCTCTATAGCTGTCCACTGTAGAGACCAGTGATGATGTAACCATCTCTCTATAGCTGTCCACTGTAGAGACCAGTGATGATGTAACCATCTCTCTATAGCTGTCCACTGTAGAGACCAGTGAATGATTCCATCTCTCTATAGCTGTCACTGTAGAGACCAGTGATGATGTATCCATCTCTCTATAGCTGTTCACTGTAGAGACAGTGATGATGTATCCATCTCTCTATAGCTGTTCCGCTGTAGAGACCAGTGATGATTATAACCATCTCTCTATAGCTGTCCACTGTAGAGACCAGTGATGATGTAACCATCTCTCTATCGCTGTCCACTGTAGAGACCAGTGATGATGTAACATCTCTCTCTAAGCTGTCCACTGAGAGACCAGTGAATGTATCCATCTCTCTAATAGCGTTCACTGTAGAGACCAGTGATGATGTATCCATCTCTCTATAGCTGTTCACTGTAGAGACCAGTGATGATGTATCCATCTCTCTATAGCTGTCCAATGTAGAGACCAGTGATGATTGATGTAACCATCTCTCTATAGCTGTCCACTATAGAGAGCAGTGATGATGTAACCTATCTCTCTAGAGTCCCCCACCCTAGCTCCCACTGTAGAGACCAGTGATGATGATCCATCTCTCTATAGCTCTCCACTGTAGAGACCAGTGATGATGTAACCATCTCTCTATAGCTGTCCACTGTAGAGACCAGTGATGATGTATCCTCCATCTCTCTATAGCTGTCCACTGTAGAGACCAGTGATGATGTAACCATCTCTCTATAGCTGTCCACTGTAGAGACCAGTGATGATGTATCCATCTCTCTATAGCTGGTCCACTGTAGAGACCAGTGATGATCTAACCATATCTCTATAGCTGTCCACTGTAGAGACCAGTGAGATCTAACCATCTCTCTATAGCTGTCCACTGTAGAGACCAGTGATGATGTAACCATCTCTCTATAAGCTGTCCACTGTAGAGACCAGTGATGATTATAACCATCTCTCTATAGCTGTCCACTGTAGAGACCAGTGAATGTAACCATCTCTCTACAGCTGTCCACTGTAGAGACCAGTGGATGATTTATCCATCTCTCTATAGCTGTCCACTGTAGAGACCAGTGATGATTATCCATCTCTCTATAGCTGTCCACTGTAGAGACCAGTGATGATGTAACCATCTCTCTATAGCTGTCCACGTAGAGACCAGTGATGATGTAACCATCTCTCTATAGCTGTCCATGTAGAGACCAGTGATGATGTATCATCTCTCTATAGCTGTCCACTGTAGAGACCAGTGATGATGTAACGCATCTCTCTATAGCTGTCCACTGTAGAGACCAGTGATGATGTATCCATCTCTCTATAGCTTGTTCCACTGTAGAGACCAGTGATGATGTATCCATCTCTCTATAGCTGTCCACTGTAGAGACCAGTGATGATGTAACCATCTCTCTATAGCTGTCCATGTAGAGACCCAGTGATGATGTAACCATCTCTCTATAGCTGTCCACTGTAGAGACCAGTGATTATGTAACTATCTCTCTATAGCTGTCCCACTGAGGACAGTGAATGTATCCCATCTCTCTATAGCTGTTCACTGTAGAGACCAGTGATATGTAACCATCTCTCTATAGCTGTCCACTGTAGAGACCAGTGAATGATGTATCCATCTCTCTAAGCTGTTCCACTGTAGAGACCAGTGATGATGTATCCATCTCTCTATTAGCTGTCCACTGTAGAGACCAGTGATGATGTATCCATCTCTCTATAGCTGTCCATGTAGAGACCAGTGATGATCTAACCATCTCTCTATAGCTGTCCACTGTAGAGACCAGTGATGATCTAACCTATCTCTCTATAGCTGTCCACTGTAGAGGACCAGTGATGATGTAACCAATCTCTCTATAGCTGTCCACTGTAGAGACCAGTGATGATATAACCATCTCTCTATAGCTGTCCACTGTAGAGACAGTGATATGTAAACCATCTCTCTATAGCTGTCCACTGTAGAGCACCAGTAGATGTATAACCATCTCTCTATAGCTGTCCACTGTAGAGACCAGTGATGATGTATCCATCTCTCATAGCTGTCACTGTAGGACCAGTGATGATGTATCCATCTCTCTATAGCTGTCCACTGTAGAGACCAGTGATGATGTAACCATCTCTCTATAGCTGTCCACTGTAGAGACCAGTTGATGATGTAACCATCTCTCTATAGCTGTCCACTGTAGAGACCAGTGATGATGTATCCATCTCTCTATAGCTGTCCACTGTAGAACCAGTGGATCCATCTCTCTATAGCTGTCCACTGTAGACAAGTGAACCATCTCTCTATAGCTGTCCACTGTAGAGACCAGTGATGATGTATCCATCTCTCTATAGCTGTCCACTGTAGAGACCAGTGATGATGTATCCATCTCTCTATAGCTGTCCACTGTAGAGACCAGTGATGATGTAACCATCTCTCTATAGCTGTCCACTTGTAGAGACCAGTGATGATGTAACCATCTCTCTATAGCTGTCCACTGTAGAGACCAGTGATTATGTAACTATCTCTCATAAGCTGTCCACTGTAGAGACCAGTGAGATGTATCCATCTCTCTATAGCTGTTCCACTGTAGAGACCAGTGATGATGTATCCATCTCTCTATAGCTGTCCACTGTAGAGACCAGTGATGATGTATCCATCTCTCTATAGCTGTCCACTGTAGAGACCAGTGGATGATGTAACCATCTCTCTATAGCTGTCCACTGTAGAGACCAGTGATGATGTAACCATCTCTCCTATAGCTGTCCACTGTAGAGACCAGTGATGATGTAACCATCTCTCTATAGCTGTCCACTGTAGAGACCAGTGATGATGTATCCATCTCTCTATAGCTGTTCCACTGTAGAGACCAGTGATGATGTATCCATCTCTCTATAGCTGTTCACTGTAGAGACCAGTGATGATGTATCATCTCTCTATAGCTGTCCACTGTAGAGACCAGTGATGATGTAACCATCTCTCTATAGCTGTCCACTGTAGAGACCAGTGATGATGTAACATCTCTCTATAGCTGTCCATGTAGAGACCAGTGATGATGTAACCATCTCTCTATAGCTGTCCACTGTAGAGACCAGTGATGATGTATCCATCTCTCTATAGCTGTTCACTGTAGAGACCAGTGATGATGTATCCATCTCTCTATAGCTGTTCACTGTAGAGACCAGTGATGAGTATCCCATCTCTCTATAGCTGTCCACTGTAGAGACCAGTGATGATATAACCATCTCTCTATAGCTGTCACTGTAGGAGACCAGTGATGATGTAACCATCTCCTCTATAGCTGTCCACTGTAGAGACCAGTGATGATGTAACCATCTCTCTACTAGCTGTCCACTGTAGAGACCAGTGATGTATCCATCTCTCTATAGCTGGTCACTGTAGAGACCAGTGATGATGTATCCATCTCTCTATAGCTGTCCACTGTAGAGACCAGTGGATCGATTACCCATCATGTCTCTCTATAAGCTGTCCACTGTAGAGACCAAGTGATGATGTAACCATCTCTCTATAGCTTGTCCACTGTAGAGACCAGTGATGATGTATACCATCTCTCTATAGCTGTCCACTGTAGAGACCAGTGATGATGTAACCATCTCTCTATAGCTGTCCACTGTAGAGACCAGTGATGATGTCTACCATCTCTCTATAGCTGTCCACTGTAGAGACAGTGATGATGTACCATCTCTCTATAGCTGTCCACTGTAGAGGACCAGTGATGATGTAACCATCTCTCTATAGCTGTCCACTGTAGAGACCAGTGATGATGTAATCCATCTCTCTATAGCTGTCCACTGTAGAGACCAGTGATGATGTAACCATCTCTCTATAGCTGTCCACTGTAGAGACAGTGATGATGTATCCATCTCTCTATAGCTGTCCACTGTAGAGACCAGTGATGATGTATCCATCTCTCTATAGCTGTCCACTGTAGAGACCAGTGATGATGTAATCCATCTCTCTATAGCTGTCCACTGTAGAGACCAGTGATGATGTATCCATCTCTCTATAGCTGTCCACTGTAGAGACCAGTGATGATGTAACCATCTCTCTATAGCTGTCCACTGTAGAGACCAGTGATGAGTAACCCATCTCTCTATAGCTGTTCACTGTAGAGACCAGTGATTATGTATCCATCTCTCTATAGCTGTTCACTGTAGAGACCAGTGATGATGTATCCATCTCTCTATAGCTGTTCACTGTAGAGACCAGTGATGATGTATCCATCTCTCTATAGCTGTCCGCTGTAGAGACCAGTGATGAGTAACCATCTCTCTATAGCTGTCCACTGTAGAGACCAGTGATGATGTAACCATCTCTCTATAGCTGTCCACTGTAGAGACCAGTGATGATGTAACCATCTCTCTATAGCTGTCCACTGTAGAGACCAGTGAATGTATCCATCTCTCTATAGCTGTTCACTGTAGAGACCAGTGATGATGTATCCATCTCTCTATAGCTGTTCACTGTAGAGACCAGTGATGATGTATCCATCTCTCTATAGCTGTCCACTGTAGAGACCAGTGATGATGTAACCATCTCTCTATAGCTGTCCACTATAGAGAGCAGTGATGATGTAACCATCTCTCTATAGCTGTCCACTGTAGAGACCAGTGATGATGTATCCTCCATCTCTCTATAGCTGTCCACTGTAGAGACCAGTGATGATGTAACCATCTCTCTATAGCTGTCCACTGTAGAGACCAGTGATGATGTAACCATCTCTCTATAGCTGTCCACTGTAGAGACCAGTGATGATGTATCCTCCATTTCTCTATAGCTGTCCACTGTAGAGACCAGTGATGATGTAACCATCTCTCTATAGCTGTCCACTATAGAGAGCAGTGATGATGTAAACATCTCTCTATAGCTGTCCACTGTAGAGACCAGTGATGATGTAACCATCTCTCTATAGCTGTCCACTGTAGAGACCAGTGATGATGTATCCATCTCTCTATAGCTGTCCACTGTAGAGACCAGTGATGATCTAACCATATCTCTATAGCTGTCCACTGTAGAGACCAGTGATGATCTAACCATCTCTCTATAGCTGTCCACTGTAGAGACCAGTGATGATGTAACCATCTCTCTATAGCTGTCCACTGTAGAGACCAGTGATGATATAACCATCTCTCTATAGCTGTCCACTGTAGAGACCAGTGAATGTAACCATCTCTCTACAGCTGTCCACTGTAGAGACCAGTGATGATGTATCCATCTCTCTATAGCTGTCCACTGTAGAGACCAGTGATGATGTATCCATCTCTCTATAGCTGTCCACTGTAGAGACCAGTGATGATGTAACCATCTCTCTATAGCTGTCCACTGTAGAGACCAGTGATGATGTAACCATCTCTCTATAGCTGTCCACTGTAGAGACCAGTGATGATGTATCCATCTCTCTATAGCTGTCCACTGTAGAGACCAGTGATGATGTAACCATCTCTCTATAGCTGTCCACTGTAGAGACCAGTGATGATGTATCCATCTCTCTATAGCTGTCCACTGTAGAGACCAGTGATGATGTATCCATCTCTCTATAGCTGTCCACTGTAGAGACCAGTGATGATGTAACCATCTCTCTATAGCTGTCCACTGTAGAGACCAGTGATGATGTAACCATCTCTCTATAGCTGTCCACTGTAGAGACCAGTGATTATGTAACTATCTCTCTATAGCTGTCCACTGTAGAGACCAGTGAATGTATCCATCTCTCTATAGCTGTTCACTGTAGAGACCAGTGATGATGTATCCATCTCTCTATAGCTGTTCACTGTAGAGACCAGTGATGATGTATCCATCTCTCTATAGCTGTCCGCTGTAGAGACCAGTGATGATATAACCATCTCTCTATAGCTGTCCACTGTAGAGACCAGTGATGATGTAACCATCTCTCTATAGCTGTCCACTGTAGAGACCAGTGATGATGTAACCATCTCTCTATAGCTGTCCACTGTAGAGACCAGTGAATGTATCCATCTCTCTATAGCTGTTCACTGTAGAGACCAGTGATGATGTATCCATCTCTCTATAGCTGTCCACTGTAGAGACCAGTGATGATATAACCATCTCTCTATAGCTGTCCACTGTAGAGACCAGTGATGATGTAACCATCTCTCTATAGCTGTTCACTGTAGAGACCAGTGATGATGTATCCTCCATCTCTCTATAGCTGTCCACTGTAGAGACCAGTGATGATGTATCCCTCTCTCTATAGCTGTCCACTGTAGAGACCAGTGATGATGTAACCATCTCTCTATAGCTGTCTACTGTAGAGACCAGTGATAATGTAACCATCTCTCTATAGCTTTCCACTGTAGAGACCAGTGATGATGTATCCATCTCTCTACAGCTGTCCACTGTAGAGACCAGTGAATGTATCCATCTCTCTATAGCTGTCCACTGTAGACACCAGTGATGATGTATCCATCTCTCTATAGCTGTCCACTGTAGAGACCAGTGATGATGTATCCATCTCTCTATAGCTGTCCACTGTAGAGACCAGTGATGATCTAACCATATCTCTATAGCTGTCCACTGTAGAGACCAGTGATGATGTATCCATCTCTCTATAGCTCTCCACTGTAGAGACCAGTGATGATGTAACCATCGCTCTATAGCTGTCCACTGTAGAGACCAGTGATGATGTATCCTCCATCTCACTATAGCTGTCCACTGTAGAGACCAGTGATGATATAACCATCTCTCTATAGCTGTCCACTGTAGAGACCAGTGAATGTAACCATCTCTCTATAGCTGTCCACTGTAGAGACCAGTGATGATGTATCCATCTCTCTATAGCTGTCCACTGTAGAGACCAGTGATGATGTATCCATCTCTCTATAGCTGTCCACTGTAGAGACCAGTGATGATGTAACCATCTCTCTATAGCTGTCCACTGTAGAGACCAGTGATGATGTAACCATCTCTCTATAGCTGTCCACTGTAGAGACCAGTGATGATGTATCCATCTCTCTATAGCTGTCCACTGTAGAGACCAGTGATGATGTAACCATCTCTCTATAGCTGTCCACTGTAGAGACCAGTGATGATGTATCCATCTCTCTATAGCTGTCCACTGTAGAGACCAGTGATGATGTATCCATCTCTCTATAGCTGTCCACTGTAGAGACCAGTGATGATGTAACCATCTCTCTATACCTGTCCACTGTAGAGACCAGTGATGATGTAACCATCTCTCTATAGCTGTCCACTGTAGAGACCAGTGATTATGTAACTATCTCTCTATAGCTGTCCACTGTAGAGACCAGTGAATGTATCCATCTCTCTATAGCTGTTCGCTGTAGAGACCAGTGATGATGTATCCATCTCTCTATAGCTGTTCACTGTAGAGACCAGTGATGATGTATCCATCTCTCTATAGCTGTCCGCTGTAGAGACCAGTGATGATATAACCATCTCTTTATAGCTGTCCACTGTAGAGACCAGTGATGATGTAACCATCTCTCTATAGCTGTCCACTGTAGAGACCAGTGATGATGTAACCATCTCTCTATAGCTGTCCACTGTAGAGACCAGTGAATGTATCCATCTCTCTATAGCTGTTCACTGTAGAGACCAGTGATGATGTATCCATCTCTCTATAGCTGTTCACTGTAGAGACCAGTGATGATGTATCCATCTCTCTATAGCTGTCCACTGTAGAGACCAGTGATGATGTAACCATCTCTCTATAGCTGTCCACTATAGAGAGCAGTGATGATGTAACCATCTCTCTATAGCTGTCCACTGTAGAGACCAGTGATGATGTATCCTCCATCTCTCTATAGCTGTCCACTGTAGAGACCAGTGATGATGTAACCATCTCTCTATAGCTGTCCACTGTAGAGACCAGTGATGATGTAACCATCTCTCTATAGCTGTCCACTGTAGAGACCAGTGATGATGTATCCTCCATTTCTCTATAGCTGTCCACTGTAGAGACCAGTGATGATGTAACCATCTCTCTATAGCTGTCCACTGTAGAGACCAGTGATGATGTATCCATCTCTCTATAGCTGTCCACTGTAGAGACCAGTGATGATGTATCCTCCATCTCTCTATAGCTGTCCACTGTAGAGACCAGTGATGATGTATCCATCTCTCTATAGCTGTCCACTGTAGAGACCAGTGATGATGTAACCATCTCTCTATAGCTGTCCACTGTAGAGACCAGTGATGATGTAACCATCTCTCTATAGCTGTCCACTGTAGAGACCAGTGATGATGTAACCATCTCTCTATAGCTGTCCACTGTAGAGACCAGTGATGATGTATCCATCTCTCTATAGCTCTCCACTGTAGAGACCAGTGATGATGTAACCATCGCTCTATAGCTGTCCACTGTAGAGACCAGTGATGATGTATCCTCCATCTCTCTATAGCTGTCCACTGTAGAGACCAGTGATGATGTAACCATCTCTCTATAGCTGTCCACTGTAGAGACCAGTGATGATGTATCCTCCATCTCTCTATAGCTGTCCACTGTAGAGACCAGTGATGATGTAACCATCTCTCTATAGCTGTCCACTGTAGAGACCAGTGATGATGTATCCATCTCTCTATAGCTGTCCACTGTAGAGACCAGTGATGATGTAACCATCTCTCTCCTACCTGTGCTGTCTTTCCACATACCTCCATCTCTACTTTATCGTTCCCCAGTTGTTATGGAAACGTGATGGTAGTAGTAGTTGTTTCTATGCTGATGGATGTCTGTGAGGACAGGGAAAATTCTTATTTCTGGACGGAGTAATGTTGAAGTTCATTATCTAACAAGAATTACTCTTAACATAAATTAAAAAGGTCCTGTGAGATTTGGGCCTTGGCCAAGAAACCGTCACAATAAATAATGAGATTAGAAAACAAACAGCCGTCACACTGTGCTCTGGACACCTGAACCATCGTCTAATGGGACCTGGGGAATGACAAGCTGTCAGTGTCTGCTGCCTGCGTCGACTCGGGATCAATTTACAGCTCTCCTTGTCCATATTATGCCCAAATGTTCTCTATCGCGTGCACACACACAAACACACACACACATAGATACGTGGAAACACACACATACACACACACACAGTTCTGAAATTAGAGTTAACCAGCAGGGTCAGGCTGACCAGGAGGGAGCCCAGTAATGAGGTGGTACAGAGAGGGACAGCTCAGCCCTGTGTGTGTGTGTGTGTGTGTGTGTGTGTGTGTGTGTGTGTGTGTGTGTGTGTGTGTGTGTGTGTGTGTGTGTGTGTGTGTGTGTGTGTGTGTGTGTGTGTGTGTGTGTGTGTGTGTGTGTGTGTGTGAATACAGAGATAGATTTACAGCAGAACAGCATTAGAAGGGTTGCTAGTCTGAAGTGCAGAACCCACAGTTGGAAAAGCAAAGCTTATTTAAATGATTCTGTCGGTCTGCTAGTGTCCTATAATAACACACACAGCCAGTCTAACACATGACACATGATACAGGCTGGCAACTGTAGATGTTGCACCTGAAAGCCTGACACATTTCCCTCTCTCCTTCTAATGACATCTTCGCCCAACACTAGTGAGATGGGATGTGTGTACAGGGAGAGGCATTAGGCAACCCTGATGCTCACAGTTCATATGGGATTCAGCACTGTATCAGAAAGCCTGAACTCAACTCTCCCATCCATAGATGTGTTACTGTATGTGGAACAACAGAGACCAGGGTAGAGAATCAGCCCAAGACAGACGAGAACCAACAGAGACCAGGGTAGAGAATCAGCCCAAGACAGACAAGAACCAACAGAGACCAGGGTAGAGAGTCAGCCCAAGACAGACGAGAACCAACAGAGACCAGGGTAGAGAATCAGCCCAAGACAGACGAGAACCAACAGAGACCAGGGTAGAGAGTCAGCCCAAGACAGACGAGAACCAACAGAGACCAGGGTAGAGAATCAGCCCAAGACAGACGAGAACCAACAGAGACCAGGGTAGAGAGTCAGCCCAAGACAGACGAGAACCAACAGAGACCAGGGTAGAGAATCAGCCCAAGACAGACGAGAACCAACAGAGACCAGGGTAGAGAATCAGCCCAAGACAGATGAGAACCAACAGAGACCAGGGTAGAGAATCAGCCCAAGACAGACGAGAACCAACAGAGACCAGGGTAGAGAATCAGCCCAAGACAGACGAGAACCAACAGAGACCAGGGTAGAGAGTCAGCCCAAGACAGATGAGAACCAACAGAGACCAGGGTAGAGAATCAGCCCAAGACAGACGAGAACCAACAGAGACCAGGGTAGAGAATCAGCCCAAGACAGACGAGAACCAACAGAGACCAGGGTAGAGAATCAGCCCAAGACAGACGAGAACCAACAGAGACCAGGGTAGAGAATCAGCCTAAGACAGATGAGAACCAACAGAGACCAGGGTAGAGAATCAGCCCAAGACAGACGAGAACCAACAGAGACCAGGGTAGAGAATCAGCCCAAGACAGACGAGAACCAACAGAGACCAGGGTAGAGAGTCAGCCCAAGACAGACGAGAACCAACAGAGACCAGGGTAGAGAGTCAGCTCAAGACAGACGAGAACCAACAGAGACCAGGGTAGAGAATCAGCCCAAGACAGACGAGAACCAACAGAGACCAGGGTAGAGAGTCAGCCTAAGACAGACGAGAACCAACAGAGACCAGGGTAGAGAATCAGCCCAAGACAGAAGAGACCAGCAGAGACCAGGGTAGAGAGTCAGCCCAAGACAGACAGGAACAGCAGAGACCAAGTAAGAGAGTCACCCCAAGACAGATGAGAACAGCAGAGAACCAACAGAGACCAGGGTAGAGAGTCAGCCCAAGACAGACGAGACGAGCAGAGACCAAGGTAGAGAGTCAGCCCAAGACAGATGAGAACAGCAGAGAACCAACAGAGACCAGGGTAGAGAGTCAGCCCAAGACAGATGAGAACAGCAGAGAACCAACAGAGACCAGTTTAGAAAGTCAGCCCAAGACAGATGAGAACAGCGGAGACCAGGGTAGAGAGTCAGCCCAAGACAGATGTGAACAACAGAGAACCAACAGAGACCAGGGTAGAGAATCAGCCCAAGACAGACAGGAACAGCAGAGAACCAACAGAGACCAGGGTAGAGAGTCAGCCCAAGACAGACGAGAACAGCAGACAACCAACAGAGACCAGGGTAGAGAGTCAGCCCAAGACAGATGAGAACAGCAGAGAACCAACAGAGACCAGGTGTTACGATAAACTAGGAGTGGTGGGTGGAATCAGGCGCAGAGAGCAGGGTTCAGTCGTTTGTCAAATGTATTCACCGGCGCAACAAAAACGGTCACGCCAACACACAGGGCGTATACAAGTTACCAGTCCAAACAACAGGACAAAAATAGTCCGGAGTATAAAGACACAAACAAATAACACCATCCAACAGAGTAACAAGAAACAAGCCCGCACAAATACCCCGCGGGCCTAGTGCCCTTAAATAGCCTACAAACCAACCCTAACACAAAACAGGTGTACCCAATTACCCAATATCCAAAAACAAACGGAAAGGGAATCGATGGCAGCTAATAGGCCGGCGACGACGACCGCCGAGCACCGCCCGAACAGGAAGAGGCACCATCTTCGGCGAGGTTCGTGACATCAGGGTAGAGAATCAGCCCAAGACAGATGTGAACAGCAGAGAACCAACAGAGATCAGGGTAGAGAATCAGCCCAAGACAGATGAGAACAGCAGAGACCAGGGTAGAGAGTCAGCCCAAGACAGATGTGAACAGCAGAGAACCAACAGAGATCAGGGTAGAGAATCAGCCCAAGACAGATGAGAACAGCAGAGACCAGAGTAGAGAGTCAGCCCAAGACAGATGCGAACAGCAGAGAACCAACAGAGACCAGGGTAGAGAGTCAGCCGAAGACAGGATGTAAAGGATGCACTGAGGGCAGCAGCACGGCAAGCAATCAGGCTTTTCAGATTACCACTGTCATGATCTGCACACCAAACCATCTGTGTTAACAAACTACAATGTATCAGTTTACCCAGTAATCAGAGGTATTACTGAACTCTACATTAGTGTGTGAGGTATTAGAGGTATTACTGAACTCTAGTGTGTGTGTGTGTGTGTGTGTGTGTGTGTGTGTGTGTGTGTGTGTCTGTGTGTCTGTGTGTGTGTGTGGTCCAGAGGTTAACAGGCTGTGGTTTCGGTAGCATCTAGGGCCAGCTCCCAGGGGTTTGGCTCTCGTATTGTAACACAGGGTACACAGCAGAGCAGCAGTGTGTGTCTCTGCTGGTTGTAACAGGGTACACAGCAGAGCAGCAGTGTGTGTCTCTGCTGGTTGTAACAGGGTACACAGCAGAGCAGCAGTGTGTGTGTCTCTGCTGGTTGTAACAGGGTACACAGCAGAGCAGCAGTGTGTGTCTCTGCTGGTTGTAACAGGGTACACAGCAGAGCAGCAGTGTGTGTCTCTGCTGGTTGTAACAGGGTACACAGCAGAGCAGCAGTGTGTGTCTCTGCTGGTTGTAACAGGGTGCACAGCAGAGCAGCAGTGTGTGTCTCTGCTGGTTGTAACAGGGTACACAGCAGAGCAGCAGTGTGTGTCTCTGCTGGTTGTAACAGGGTACACAGCAGAGCAGCAGTGTGTGTCTCTGCTGGTTGTAACAGGGTGCACAGCAGAGCAGCAGTGTGTGTCTCTGCTGGTTGTAACAGGGTGCACAGCAGAGCAGCAGTGTGTGTCTCTGCTGGTTGTAACAGGGTACACAGCAGAGCAGCAGTGTGTGTCTCTGCTGGTTGTAACAGGGTACACAGCAGAGCAGCAGTGTGTGTCTCTGCTGGTTGTAACAGGGTGCACAGCAGAGCAGCAGTGTGTGTATCTGCTGGTGGTAACAGGGTACACAGCAGAGCAGCAGTGTGTGTGTCTCTGCTGGTTGTAACAGGGTACACAGCAGAGCAGCAGTGTGTGTGTCTCTGCTGGTTGTAACAGGGTACACAGCAGAGCAGCAGTGTGTGTCTCTGCTGGTTGTAACAGGGTACACAGCAGAGCAGCAGTGTGTGTCTCTGCTGGTTGTAACAGGGTACACAGCAGAGCAGCAGTGTGTGTCTCTGCTGGTTGTAACAGGGTACACAGCAGAGCAGCAGTGTGTGTCTCTGCTGGTTGTAACAGGGTACACAGCAGAGCAGCAGTGTGTGTCTCTGCTGGTTGTAACAGGGTACACAGCAGAGCAGCTAATATCCTCCATATGGGCCCTGCTGACTCTGCTGCACTGGGCTACAGTAAGGTGGCTCTGAACACAACCCACTGAACACAACCCACTGAACGCAGCTCCACTGATACTGAAGCCGGCCTTCTATGGTGTCCCTGAGGAGGGCATCTAAACTGAGGGTGAACAACCCAGGCTCTTGAGTTCTGTATTCCTGCTGGTTGTCCTTCCTCCATGGCACCTAAAGCTTGGAGAGAGCTGGTCGTTTCCCAGGTACAGTGCAGTCCCTTAAAAGGCAAGGACCAAGGTAATTATGGCTGTGGCCCTTGAAGAGTGGAGCTGTTAACCCTTGAACTACAGTCTTGAGTTGTCCAGGCTACAGCCTAGATATTAGTTTTCAAGTCCCTGTTAAGGTCACTCACCATGCAAACCACCTCCGCAACACCAGCCTAAGTTTGCCGATGGATAATCCCCTTTGAGAGTGTTTGTCAATGTCCTTGATGCCCACTTTGCAGCTTTCAAGTTGTAATTGAATTAGGAAGTAGTTGGCATGTTAGAGTGCAGTAGAGAGGGGTTAAGGTAAACACACTGGTCCTTTAAACTGTCCTGTGTGTTTCAACTACGTCAAACCCACCTTGTTTTTATGTATACAGCTCTGGGGGCTCTGTGGCGGAGAGGAAAGGCTTGGGTTCCACGGCAGGTTGGTTGGTTTATCTTGAGGGAGAGATAGAAAAAGATGGATAGATGGAAGAGTGAGGAAAAGGGAGAGATGGAAGGGAGAAGAACATTGAGAAATTGACAGAAAGAAGAGAGGAAAAGAGATGGATGGAGAGATAGAAGAGAGAGGTGGAGGGATAGAAGAGAGAGGTAGAGGGATAGAAGAGAGAGGTGGAGAGATAGAAGAGAGAGGTGGAGAGATAGGAAAAGAGAAAGATTGAGAGAAAGGGGGAGATAGCTAGCTGGAGGTTGGGAGAGAGAATCTGAGTAGGTAATAATCAATCAAATGTTTTTATAAAGCCCTTTTTACATCAGCTGATGTCTCAAAGTGCTGTACAGAAACCCAGCTTAAACCCCAAACAGCAAGCAATGCAGGTGTAGAAACACCGTGCCTAGGAAAATCTCCCTAGAAATGCAGGAACCTAGGAAGGAACCTAGAGAGGAACCAGGCTATGAGGGGTGGCCAGTCCTCTTCTGGCTGTGCCGGGTGGAGATTATCACAGAACATGGCCAAGATGTTCAGACGTTCATAAATGACCAGCAGGGTCAAATATTAATAATCACAGTGGCCTTAGAGGGTGCAACAGGTCAGCACCTCAGGAGTAAATGTCAGTTGGCTTTTCATAGCTGATCATTCAGAGTTAGAGACAGCAGGTGCGGTAGAGAGAGAGAGAGTTGAAAACAGCAGGTCTGTGACAAGGTATCACGTCCAGTGAACAGGTCAGGGTTCCATAACCGCAGGCAGAACAGTTGAAACTAGAGCAGCAGCTCGACCAGGTGGACTGGGGACAGCAAGGAGTCATCAGGCCAGGTAGTCCTGAGGCATGGTCCTAGGGCTCAGGTCCCCTGAGAGTAGAGAGAAAGAGAGAATTAGAGGGAGCATACTTAAATTCACACAGGACACCGGATAAGACAGGATCCAGGCAGGATATAACAGTTTGTTTAGGTCATCACAGGCACTATGGGGTCAGGGTCACTGAAAATGAAGAGAACCTCTCACTGTCACACTCACTCTCTGCTGATATAAACATCAAACATCATGACACTGAACTGGAGGGACAAACAGAAACAAGCTCTGTGTCACCCTATTCTCAGAGCATTCCATTTGATCAGAGCCACATAGGGTCTCTCTCTCTCTCTCTCTCTCTCTCTCTCTCTCTCTCTCTCTCTCCTACTCTCCCTCACCACATCCCCCTCTCTCTCTCTCTCTCTCTCTATCTCTCTCCTACTCTCCCTTACCACATCCCCCTCTCTCTCTCTCTCTCTCTTTCTCTCTCTCTCTCTCTCTCTCTCTCTCTCTCTCTCTCTCTCACTCTACCTCTCCCTCACCACAACCCCCCCCCTCTCTCTCTCTCTCTCTCTCTCTCTCTCACTCTCCCTCACCACATCCCTCTCTCTCTCTCTCTCTCTCTCTCTCTCTCTCTCTCTCTCTCTCTCTCTCTCCCTCACCACATCCCTCTCTCTCACTCTCAATTCAATTCAAGGGCTTTATTGGCATGGGAAACATGTGTTAAGATTGCCAAAGCAAGTGAGGTAGATAATATATAAAGTGAATATATAAAGTGAAATAAACAATACAAATTAACAGTAAACATTACACATACAGAAGTTTCAAAACAATAAAGACATTACAAATGTAACAATGTACAAATGGTAAAGGACACAAGATAAAATAAATAAGCATAAATATGGGTTGTATTTACAATGGTGTTTGTTCTTCACTGGTTGCCCTTTTCTCGAGGCAACAGGTCCCAAATCTTGCTGCTGTGATGGCACACTGTGGAATTTCACCCAGTAGATATGGGAGATTTTCAATATAGGATTTGTTTTCAAATTCTTTGTGGATCTGTGTAATCTGAGGGAAATATGTCTCTCTAATAGGGTCATACCTTGAGCTGGAGGTTAGGAAGTGCAGCTCAGTTTCCACCTCATTTTGTGGGCAGTGAGCACATAGCCTTGTCTTCTCTTGAGAGCCATGTCTGCCTACGGCGGCTTTTCTCAATAGCAAGGCTATGCTCACTGAGTCTGTACATAGTCAAAGCTTTCCTTAATTTTGGGTCAGTCACAGTGGTCAGGTATTCTGCCGCTGTGTACTCTCTGTGTAGGGCCAAATAGCATTCTAGTTTGCTCTGTTTTTTTGTTAATTCTTTCCAATGTGTTAAGTAATTATCTTTTTGTTTTCTCATGATTTGGTTGGGTCTAATTGTGCTGCTGTCCTGGGGCTCTGTAGGGTGTGTTTGTGTTTGTGAACAGAGCCCCAGGACCAGCTTGCTTAGGGGACTCTTCTCCAGGTTCATCTCTCTGTAGGTGATGGCTTTGTTGTGGAAGGTTTGGGAATCGCTTCCTTTTAGGTGGTTATAGAATTTAATGGCTCTTTTCTGGATTTTGATAATTAGTGGGTATCGGCCTAATTCTGCTCTGCATGCATTATTTGGTGTTCTACGTTGTACACGGAGGACATTTTTGCAGAATTCTGCGTGCAGTCTTTATTTGGTGTTGTCCCATTTTGTGAAGTCTTGTTTGGTGAGCAGACCCCAGACCTCACAACCATAAAGGGCAATGGGCTCTATGACTGATTCAAGTATTTTTAGCCAAATTCTAATTGGTATGTTGAAATTTATGTTCCTTTTGATGGCATAGAATGCCCTTCTTGCCTTGTCTCTCAGATCAATCACAGCTTTCTGAAAGTTACCTGTGGCGCTGATGTTTAGGCCAAGGTATGTATAGTTTTTTGTGTGCTCTAGGGCAACAGCGTCTAGATGGAATTTGTATTTGTGGTCCTGGTGACTGGACCTTTTTTGGAACACCATTATTTTGGTCTTACTGAGATTTACTGTCAGGGCCCAGGTCTGACAGAATCTGTGCATAAGATCTAGGTGCTGCTGTAGGCCCTCCTTGGTTGGTGACAGAAGCACCAGATCATCAGCAAACAGCAGACATTTGACTTTGGATTCTAGTAGGGTGAGGCCAAGTGCTGCAGACTTTCCTAGTGCCCGCGCCAAATCGTTAATATATATGTTGAAGAGGGTGGGGTTTAAGCTGCATCCCTGTCTAACCCCACGACCCTGTGTGAAGAAATGTGTGTGTTTTTTGCCAATTTTAACCGCACACTTGTTGTTTGTGTACATGGATTTTATAATGTTGTATGTTTTACCCCAACACCACTTTCCATCAGTTTGTATAGCAGACCCTCATGCCAAATTGAGTCGAAGGCTTTTTTGAAATCAACAAAGCATGAGAAGACTTTGCCTTTGGTTTGGTTTGTTTGGTTGTCAATTAGGGTGTGCAGGGTGAATACATGGTCTGTTGTACGGTAATTTGGTAAAAAGCCAATTTGACATTTGCTCAGTACGTTGTTTTCATTGAGGAAATGTACGAGTCTGCTGTTAATGATAATGCAGAGGATTTTCCCAAGGTTACAGTTGACACATATTCCATGGTAGTTATTGGGGTCAAATCTGTCTCCACTTTTGTGGATTGGGGTGATCAGTCCTTGGTTCCAAATATTGGGGAAGATGCCAGAGCTAAGGATGATGTTAAAGAGTTTTAGTATAGCCAATTGGAATTTGTTGTCTGTATGTTTGATCATTTCATTAAGGATACCATCAACACCACAGGCCTTTTTTGGGTTGGAGGGTTTTTATTTTGTCCTGTAACTCGTTCAAGGCAATTGGAGAATCCATTGGGTTCTGGTAGTCTTTAATAGGTGATTCTAAGATTTCTATTTGATCATGTATATGTGTTTGCTCTTAATTCTTTGTTATAGAGCCAAAAAGATTGGAGAAGTGGTTTACCCATACATCTCAATTTTGGATAGATGATTCTTCGTGTTGTTGTTTGTTTAGTGTTTTCCAATTTTCCCAGAAGTGGTTAGAGTCTATCGATTCTTCAAGTACATTGAGCTGATTTCTGACGTGCTGTTCCTTCTTTTTCCGCAGTGTATTTCTGTATTGTTTTAGTGATTCACCATGAAGGCGTAGACTCAGGTTTTCCAGGTCTCTATGTTTTTGGTTGGACAGGTTTCTCAATTTCTTTCTTAGATTTTTGCATTCTTCATCAAACCATTTGTCATTGTTGTTCATTTTCTTCTGTTTTCTATTTGAGATTTTTAGATTTGATAGGGAAGCTGAGAGGTCAAATATACTGTTATGATTTTCTACTGCCAAGTTTACATCTTCACTATTACAGTGAAACATTTTACCCAGGAAATTGTCTAAAAGGGATTGAATTTGTTGTTGCCTAATTGTTTTTTGGTAGGTTTCCAAACTGCATTCCTTCCATCTATAGCATTTCTTAATGTTACTCAGTTCCTTTGGCTTTGATGCCTCGTGATTGGGTATTGCTCTGTTCAAGTAGACTGTGATTTCGCTGTGGTCTGATAGGGGTGTCAGTGGGCTGACTGTGAATGCTCTGAGAGACTCTGGGTTGAGGTCAGTGATAAAGTAGTCTACAGTACTACTGCCGAGAGATGAGCTATATGTGTATCTACCATAGGAGTCCCCTCGAAGCCTACCGTTGACTATGTACATACCCAGCGTGCGACAGAGCTGCAGGAGTTGTGACCCGTTTTTGTTAGTTTGTCTCTCTCTCTCTCTCTCTCTCTCTCTCTCTCTCTCTCTATCTGTATCTCTCTTTTTCTCTCACATCTCTCTCTTATCTCTGATTTGTGGGAGTACCTTTTCACAGTTGTGCCCAGTCGTTTCCTACTGTATGCCCCACCAGGATATGACTCACTCCATCAACAGTGTGTTAGGGTACCTGTCTGGAAGAGAGACTGTGACTTCGCAGGAAGAAGGTGATGCGTTAATGAACAGGAAGTGGAGTGGAATGTCAGAGGAGCGGAGCACTGTGTGACATCACAGGGGTTTCCATACATCCGTCACAGGGTGTCAGTTACACAGAACCACAACATGGTTATCTGGGCATCAGTGTCTAAACCTAGATCACTTACTGAACAAATAGAGCAGAGAGACACAACATCAGAGAGACACTGTCTGGTTTCACAATGAGTTGAAGTTCAGGGGCCCAAAGTTGAAAATAGTTCAACGTTTGTGCTGCTGGTGTTCCCCAGCAACACAACAAAGAAAGCAGGTGTGATCACGACCGTTCCTTCTGAACGTAGCACCTCCTTAACATGTTGTACGTTCAGACATGCGTGTATTCGTGCATTTGTGAATTTGTGTTTGTGGTGTTGGCCCCTGTGCCACATGGCTCCTATTCTCCCTTATTTCCCCTGCAGGCACATACCTGTGATTATTATGGGATAGAACAGGAGCTTAACAGAAGCCCAGCTCCCACTCCTCACCCCTCCCTTACATCTACTGCTCTAGTATATCCTATTTTCTTAACTGCACGACCAAGACACTACTCATTTTATATCGTAAATACATTCATATTTGACATAGCATATAAACCTATTGTGTATATCCTATTGTGTATATCCTATTTTGTATATCCTATGTGTATATACATACCTATTGGTTATATCCTATTGTGTATATCCTATTGTGTATATGTGTGTGTGTGTGTGTGGGGGGGGGGGGGGGGGGGGTGAGTATGAGTATGTGTGTGTGTGTTTGTGTGTGTGTGTGTGAGAGTATGTGTGTGTGTATGTGTGTGTGTGAGTATGTGGGTGTGTGAGTATGAGGGTGTGTGAGTATGAGTGTGTGTGTGTGTGTGTGTGTGTGTGTGTGTGTGTGTGTGTGTGTGTGTGTGTGTGTGTGTGTGTGTGTGTGTGTGTGTGTGTGTGTGTGTGTGTGTGTGTGTGTGTATCTAAAGTAGTAAGCTATCAACCAAGGAGTTGGATGATGTTGTAAGTTACTGACAAATTACTATTCTGAAGCAGAAACCCCGGCTAACTTGCCACAGTGGATGGAGAGATTTATCAGCAGTTTGAATTAAAACTAATTTAAAACTCATCACATAAAACCACAGACTGGTGCTCAGACTGCCCTGGGAAGATAAACCCATCATCACGTAAAACCACAGACTGGTGCTCAGACTGCCCTGGGAAGATAAACCCATTATCACATATAACCACAGACTGGTGCTCTGGGAAGATAAACCCATTATCACATAAAACCACAGACTGGTGCTCAGACTGCCCTGGGAAGATAAACCCATCATCACATATAACCACAGACTGGTGCTCAGACTGCCCTGGGAAGATAAACCCAGCATCACATATAACCACAGACTGGTGCTCAGACTGCCCTGAGAAGATAAACCCATCATCACATAAAACCACAGACTGGTGCTCAGACTGCCCTGGGAAGATAAACCCAACATCACATAAAACCACAGACTGGTGCTCAGACTGCCCTGGGAAGATAAACCCATCATCACATAAAACCACAGACTGGTGCTCAGACTGCCCTGGGAAGATAAACCCATCATCACATATAACCACAGACTGGTGCTCAGACTGCCCTGGGAAGATAAACCCATCATCACATAAAACCACAGACTGGTGCTCAGACTGCCCTGGGAAGATAAACCCATCATCACATAAAACCACAGACTGGTGCTCAGACTGCCCTGGGAAGATAAACCCATCATCACATATAACCACAGACTGGTGCTCTGGGAAGATAAACCTTTGGGGTATCAGCATCCACATTTTGTGCCGTGTTTTGGTGTATGTTTTTGCCAATCTGCAGTATAATGACCAGTAGGATTCCGTTACCGGTGACAACTATGTTGTCAGGGTGGAGATTTGTGTGCCATCCCATACTGGCGGGATTTGTGACTCATTTCCATGGTAATGGTTCACAGTGACCTTTTGGGACAATGATGGACGGGGTCGTAAAGAGGGCTGCAGCGCAGGGAGAGATGTAGCCGTGTGTGTGTGTGAGTTATGACCAGTGGGGTATGTTTTCCCACCGTGAGAAGGGCTGTGGTCAGTGCCTGAAGACCCATAGTGAAAGGCCTATTCTGGCCCTATTCTGCTGAATGATTTGTAATGATGGGGGTTTAAGTGCAGAGAAAACTCTCCTCTCTGTCTTCTTTTTCCTATAGCAGCTCCCCCCCCCTAATCTCCTACACAAAAACAATACGTCCGGGAAAAGTCCATTGACAAAGGGAAGACAGGCAGAACTCCAGTGTCCTGTGTCTGATACATGGGCAGAACTCCAGTGTCCTGTGTCTGATACATGGGCAGAACTCCAGTGTCCTGTGTCTGATACATGGGCAGAACTCCAGTGTCCTGTGTCTGATACATGGGCAGAACTCCAGTGTCCTGTGTCTGATACATGGGCAGAACTCCAGTGTCCTGTGTCTGATACATGGGCAGAACTCCAGTGTCCTGTGTCTGATACATGGGCAGAACTCCAGTGTCCTGTGTCTGATACATGGGCAGAACTCCGGTGTCCTGTGTCTGATACATGGGCAGAACTCCAGTGTCCTGTGTCTGATACATGGGCAGAACTCCGGTGTCCTGTGTCTGATACATGGGCAGAACTCCAGTGTCCTGTGTCTGATACATGGGCAGAACTCCAGTGTCCTGTGTCTGATACCTGGGCAGAAGTCCAGTGTCCTGTGTCTGATACATGGGCAGAACTCCAGTGTCCTGTGTCTGATACATGGGCAGAAGTCCAGTGCCCTTTGTCTGATACATGGGCAGAAATCAAGAATTAAGGTGAACATTCTGGATTGTCTTCTGTCTATGGCCGTTAGGAGCCTAGTTCCTATTCATGATGATCGAAGCAGGAAACAGAGCACCTATAACTTCTATTCACTAGCCCTCACACAGCGACAATTGGGCAAGGTTGCGAATGTGTCGGCCTGTACCGCTCTGGTCTGTTCTGGGTCAGGATGGATCCACAGAGGCCTGAGATTTTTCTCCTCCGAACCGCTTCCTTTCTCTCCTTCTCTCTGCTATCTCATGTTCACCTCTCTCCCAATCCATACAACCCTCTCTCTCAGTCCCCTTCTCTCTCTATTCTTCTCGCTCTCCTCTGAGTTGACTTTTACATGGAATCCTGAGACAATAGGATCCAGCTGTGAGGTTGTAAAAGCTCTGGAACATCACTAAAGCACCAGTGGAGGTGGCAGAGTGCAGGCTTATGGCTTCAATTAGCCTGTCAGATGTGAACGAAGCTTGTTAAAAGAAGAGCAACTATGCAAATCATTCTTAGTGGCCTTTCAGCCCCTCACCACAAGCGCCCGGATAGAAAACATCCCATCCTCACGATTGCTGCCGGATCACTGGGTACAAACACATACTCACACGTACAATGGCATGCACGCACACGCACACGCACACACACACACACACACACACACTCACTCACTCACACACACTCGCATGCACCCATGCACGCACAATCCCTCTGGAAGCACTCGGAACAGAAACACTTTCAGGAATCAGACTGCCAAAGTTGAGGAATCTTCACATGGACCTCTGCTGTTTCTAGTTTCTAACACTCTTCCCTCCCATTAATACACACACACCATCCAATTAGAGTCATTAATAACCCCAGTCTGAGTATTTGATGGTATTTCGAGGAATCTACACAGCCAGACCTGGAGGAATCTACACAGCCAGACCTGGAGGAATCTACACAGTCAGACATGGAGGAATCTACACAGCCAGACCTGGAGGAATCTACACAGCCAGACCTGGAGGAATCTACACAGCCAGACCTGGAGGAATCTACACAGCCCAAATGGATCTCATTGACAAATGCTGAAAGCCTCCATCCATCATGATGAAGATCCTCTATTCCCTGTGGTGAACATGTATCATCTGTGCTTGAGTCTATGCCAGGCAGTGCTGTAAGAGGGGTTTTAACAGTCTCTGTGTGTAGAAGGAGTAGGAAAACAATCTTTAACACAACATGATCACAACCACAGACACATGCCATAGCTGTCTTTTGGAGTGATTTGACAACTTTGTGGGATTATTAACTAAGTATTAAGTATCTAATGCCATGAAGACACTGTGTGATATCAACCACAAATTTGCCACAAGATATGTTTTCCTGACAAAATGTCATTGACTGTAAATCAACTGTCATCTGGGTGAACATGATGCCTTGCTGGCACAGCATCCAGGCCTAGATTGAGAAGGCCTTTCTCCCAGTGTTTTAGAAGGTCTCGAGTCCGGTCTCCAGACCACATCTTGGCTGCGTTTCAAAGTCATAAAAGACACACCCTCACCTTATGCCCTTGGGGGAATCCCAGCAGCCATATTTGTCATTGGTCCAAATGATTCGCCAAGCTAGGGAAGTTTGCAACGTAAGCCCCTCAGCCCTCGTTTTTGCGAATGTACAATAATGTTCACTTCGGGGCCTGAAACACCCCAGAATTCAATTCACGATGATTGTACATCCGCTAAGAAAAGTCCACCAAAACGTAAAACCTCAACGTCAATATGGAGTCAACATACAAGTGTAATAAAAACAAATGTACATGTTTATAAGTTAAATTGTTCTATTAATGCACAAACACATCTCCTAAAAGTAGTGATGTTTTTGTTTGATTAGCTTTTGGAAATTGTAAAAGTAAAACATTTTCCTTCTTCAGAAGTAGCTAGGCAGGCTAACGTTAGTTAGCTAATTCATTTGCTAGCTATCATACAGTAGGCATATATTGATAATTATATATTTAATATAAGTAGACATGCAATCATAATTGATTGTAGCGCATATAAAGCACTCACAAGCTACCGGTGGCTGAAAAGACAATAGTCGCTGGATGAACGAGTGATGAATTTCCGGGCAAGGATGGTCCATTTAAAAATAATTCCTACCTATACTCGTCAGACGTCATGATATGTCACCAGAAGTGTCCACTCAATTAGAGTGCTGAGGGGATCGGGTGTGTCATTTAAGTGTTTGGAATGCAGCCATTGAGTGTCTCGGTGTCGGATACATTTGGACTCAGTCTTGACTCAGTCTCTGACAGGACTTGTAATTTCTTCTGATGTCATTTCTTTCTGATGTGTCTTTCATCTGCTGCAGTAAGTTTCCTTGGCCGAACACTGCGTCTACGGTCCTCAACGTTGCCCGTTTCTTTGTGCTTCTTCAAAAGAGCTTGGACATCTGGAAACCTCTGTCTGCCTTGACATGTCTGTCTGGGAGAGACCTTGTTGATGCAGTATAGCTACCTTGTGTCTTGTTGCTGTGCTCAGTCTTGCCATTGTGTATGACTTTTGACAGGAAACGGTCTTCAGCAAACTCAGTTTTATTCCTCCTACACAGCTGTTTCTGTTTCAGTTAATGATTGTGTTTCAACCTACATATTGAATTGATGATCATTAGCACCTGTTTGGTATAATTGTTTAATCATACACCTGCCTATATGCCTACAAAATCCCTGACTTTGTGCAAGTGTACCTACAAGAATTGATGCTGTTTTGAAGGCAAAGGGTGGTCACACCAAATATGGATTTGATGTATAATTTTCTTCTGTTCACTCACTTTGCATTTAGTTCATTGATAAATATAATCTATTAACATATTTTTTTCAGCATCCTGAGGTTGAAGAGTTGCTGTCGTACCTTCTTCACTATGGTGTGTTTAGATAATTTCAGCTTCTCTGAGACGCAGAGGAATTTGAAGTTATTTACCATCTCCAAGGCCCAGGATAGGGGCGTGACCAGCCTGGTTCCTCCAAGTTTACTTCCGGCGCCGACAGAGATGGCCGCTTCGCTTCGTGTTCCTAGGAAACTATGCAGTTTTTTGTTTTTTTACATGTTATTTCTTACATTTATTTCTTACATTGGTACCCCAGGTCATCTTAGGTTTCATTACATACAGTCGAGAAGAACTACTGAATATAAGAGCAGCGTCAACTCACCATCATTACGACCAAGAATATGACTTTCCCGGAGCGGATCCTGTGTTCTGCCTTCCACCCAGGACAACGGAATGGATCCCAGCCTGCGACCCAAAACAACAACGTCGTAAAAGAGGCAAACGAAGCGGTCTTCTGGTCAGGCTCCGGAGACGGGCACATCGCGCGCCTCTCCCTAGCATTCTACTCGCCAATGTCCTTGACAACAAGGTTGATGAAATCCGAGCAATGGTAGCATTCCAGAGGGACATCAGGGACTGTAACGTTATTTGCTTGACGGAAACATGGCTCACTGGAGAGACGCTATCGGAGTCGGTGCAGCCAGCTGGTTTCTCCACGCATCGCGCCGACAGAAACAAACATCTTTCTGGTAAGAAGAGGGGCGGGGGCATATGCTTTATGGTATACGAGACATGGTGTGGTCACAACAACATACAGGAACTCAAGTCCTTCTGTTCACCTGATTTAGAATTCCTCACAATCAAATTTCGACCGCATTATCTACCAAGGGAATTCTCTTCGATTATAATCACAGCCGTATATATTCCCCCCCAAGCAGACACATCGATGGCTCTGAACAAACTTTATTTGACTCTTTGCAAACTGGAATCCACATATCCTGAGGCTGCATTCATTGTAGCTGAGGATTTTAACAAGGCTAATCTGAAAACAAGACTCCCTAAATTGTATCAGCATATCGATTGCGCAACCAGGGCTGGTAAAACCTTGGATCATTGCTATTCTAACTTCCGCGATGCATATAAGGCCCTGCCCCGCCCTCCTTTCGGAAAAGCTGACCACGACTCCATTTTGTTGCTCCCTGCCTACAGACAAAAGCTAAAACAAGAAGCTCCCACGCTGAGGTCTGTTCAACGCTGGTCCAACCAATCTGATTCCATGCTCCAAGACTGCTTCCATCACGTGGACTGGGATATGTTTCGTATTGCGTCAAACAACAACATTGATGAATACGCTGATTCGGTGAGCGAGTTCATTAGAACGTGCGTTGAAGATGTTGTTCCCATAGCAACGATTAAAACATTCCCAAACCAGAAACCGTGGATTGATGGCAGCATTCGCGTGAAACTGAAAGAGCGAACCACTGCTTTTAATCAGGGCAAGGTAACCGGAAACATGACCGAATACAAACAGTGTAACTATTCCCTCCGCAAGGCAATCAAACAAGCTAAGCGTCAGTATAGAGACAAAGTAGAATCGCAATTCAACGGCTCAGACACAAGAGGTATGTGGCAGGGTCTACAGTCAATCACGGATTACAAAAAGAAAACCAGCCCAGTCACGGACAAGGATGCCTTGCTCCCAGGCAGACTAAATAACTTTTTTGCACGCTTTGAGGACAATACAGTGCCACTGGCACGGCCCGCAACCAAAACATGAGGACTCTCCTTCACTGCAGCCGAGGTGAGTAAAACATTTAAACGTGTTAACCCTCGCAAGGCTGCAGGCCCAGACGGCATCCCCAGCCGCGCCCTCAGAGCATGCGCAGACCAGCTGGCTGGTGTGTTTACGGACTTATTCAATCAATCCCTATCCCAGTCTGCTGTTCCCACATGCTTCAAGAGGGCCACCATTGTTCCTGTTCCCAAGAAAGCTAAGGTAACTGAGCTAAACGACTACCGCCCCGTAGCACTCACTTCCGTCATCATGAAGTGCTTTGAGAGACTAGTCAAGGACCATATCACCTCCACCCTACCTGACACCCTAGACCCACTCCAATTTGCTTACCGCCCAAATAGGTCCACAGATGATGCAATCTCAACCACACTGCACACTGCCCTAACCCATCTGGACAAGAGGAATACCTATGTGAGAATGCTGTTCATCAACTACAGCTCAGCATTTAACACCATAGTACCCTCCAAACTCGTCATCAAGCTCGAGACCCTGGGTCTCGACCCCGCCCTGTGCAACTGGGTACTGGACTTCCTGACGGGCCGCCCCCAGGTGGTGAGGGTAGGTAACAACATCTCCACCCCGCTGATCCTCAACACTGGGGCCCCACAAGGGTGCGTTCTGAGCCCTCTCCTGTACTCCCTGTTCACCCACGACTGCGTGGCCACGCACGCCTCCAACTCAATCATCAGGTTTGCGGACGACACAACAGTGGTAGGCTTGATTACCAACAACGACGAGACGGCCTATAGGGAGGAGGTGAGGGCCCTCGGAGTGTGGTGTCAGGAAAATAACCTCACACTCAACGTCAACAAAACTAAGGAGATGATTGTGGACTTCAGGAAACAGCAGAGGGAATACCCCCCTATCCACATCGATGGAACAGTAGTGGAGAGGGTAGTAAGTTTTAAGTTCCTCGGCGTACACATCACAGATAAACTGAATTGGTCCACCCACACAGACAGCATCGTGAGGCTGATGAAATTCGGCTTGTCACCAAAAGCACTCACTTCTACAGATGCACAATCGAGAGCATCCTGTCGGGCTGTATCACCGCCTGGTACGGCAACTGCTCAGCCCACAGGCCATAAAGATCATCAAGGACAACAACCACCCGAGACACTGCCTGTTCACCCCGCTATCGTCCAGAAGGCGAGGTCAATACAGGTGCATCAAAGCTGGGACCGAGAGACTGAAAAACAGCTTCTATCTCAAGGCCATCAGACTGTTAAACAGCCACCACTAACATTGAGTGGCTGCTGCCAACACACTGACTCAACTCCAGCCACTTTAATAATTGGAATTGATGGGAATTGATGTAAAATATATCACTTTAAACAATGCTACTTAATATAATGTTTACATACCCTACATTATTTATCTCATATGTATACGTATATACTGTACTCTATATCATCTACTGCATCTTTATGAAATACATGTATCACTAGCCACTTTGTTTACATACTCATCTCATATGTATATACTGTACTCGATACCATCTACTGCATCTTGCCTATGCCGCTCTGTACCATCACTCATTCATATATCTTTATGTACATATTGTTTATCCCTTTACACTTATGTGTATAAGGTAGTAGTTTTGGAATTGTTAGCTAGATTACTCGTTGGTTATTACTGCATTGTCGGAACTAGAAGCACAAGCATTTCGCTATACTCACATTAACATCTGCTAACCATGTGTATGTGACAAATAAAATGTAATTTGATTTGATTTGATCTGAAGTCCACAATCATCTATTTTGTTCTGCTAACATTGAGGGTGAGGTTGCTTACCTGGCACCACACTGTCAGAGTACCTACCTCCTCCCTGTAGGCTGTCTCGTCGTTGTTGGGGTTCAGGCCTACTACTGTTGTGTTGTCAGCGAACTTGATGGAGTTGGAACTGTGTGAGGCCTTGCAGTCGTGGGTATACAGAGAATACAGAAGGGGACTGAGGACGCACCCTTTTTGGGCCCCCATGTTGAGGATGTTTGCTCAGTGGCGAACCTGAAAGGACAGCAACCGTAATACCAGTGCACCCATGTAGGAGCACCTTTTGCTTAACACAAAGGACCAGTGGTGTAGCTATACGAAGGTGTAAAACATAAACCCACTTTGTTTTCAGTGGGCATTGCTTATACTCACTTCTTAATCCTTACTAATGCATATCAAAGTAGTGTAGTGGAGGTATATGACTTATCAATTATGTAGTACAATAGACAAATCATGCACAAATTAGCCTACACAATCACAGAGCATGTGAAATATATCCAATATATGTGCGCCACACACAGCCTAGTTTCAACTGAATACCATCTGCAGGCAGCAAGAGAGAGTGCGCAGCTCTCAACTGGTTTTGTCATGGAGCAGCTCACAGAAGAATGCCATCCGCAGCAGGTAGGGTAGAACACTGTTAGACCTTTCAACTGATGATACCTACCAGTAAATGCTAACTAAGGCAACAATGGGTATTTAAACCAGGTATTGAAAATGTTTAGTAGGAAGTGTTGGTTAGTTGCTATTTGTGATATGGAATTGTCATCATGTGCTGTTTGCATCAGGGGCGTAGACATGGATTTTGTTTATTTTTAAAAATCTTTTATTTCACCTTTATTTAACCAGGTAGACTAGTTGAGAACAAGTTCTTATTTGCAACTGCGACCTGGCCAAGATAAAGCAAAGCAGTGCGACACAAACAACAACACAGAGTTACACATGGAATAAACAAACATACAGTCAATACTACAATAGAAAAAGTGTATATACACAGTGTGTGCAAATGAAGTAAGATAAGGGAGGTAAGGCAATAAATAGGACATAGTGGTGAAGTAATTACAATTTAGCAATTAAACACTGGAGTGATAGATGTGAAGAAGATGAATGTGCAAGTAGAGATACTGGAGTGCAAAGGAGCAAAATAAATCAAATAAATAACAGTATGGGGATGAGGTAGTTGGATGGGCTATTTACAGATGGGCTATGTACAGGTGCAGTGATCTGTGAGATGCTCTGACAGCTGGTGCTTAAAGCTAGTGAGGGAGATATGAGTCTCCAGCTTCAGTGATTTTTGCAGTTCGTTCCAGTCATTGGCAGCAGTGAACTGTAAGGAGAGGCGGCCAAAGGAGAAATTGGCTTTGGGGGTGACCAGTGAAATATACCAGCTGGAGCGCGCACTACAGGTGGGTGCTGCTATGGTGACCAGTGAGTGTTTGATTCATTAAGTCAAAATGTGATTGGTTGATTCCACTATCACTCCAACATTTTTATTTAACTAGGCAAGTCAGTTAAGAACATATTCTTATTTACAATGACGGCCTACCGGGGAACAGTGGGTTAACTGCCTTATTCAGGGGTAGAATAACAGATTTTTACGTTGTCGGCTCAGGGATTCGATCTAGCAACCTTTCAATTACTGGTCCAACGCTCTAACCACCTGGCTACCTGCAGCCCCAAAATGTTGCTGTAGAACAGTTGAATGGCAGATGCCTTTATCTAGCTTCTAATGACCTAGCCAATGGCTGACTTAGCTAGCTAGATTTATCTCCCCAGAGACGAGCAAAGAAAAATCTTAATTGTTTTTTTTTCTCTTCGGTGTTAACCCTATTCTTTCCAACAAAAACTGAAGAGATTAAAGCAGAACATCATTGAAAATAATATTATTATATTGTTATGATCATTATTTTATAAATCCTTAGCCCTTCTCTGAAGTCGTAGAAGGCGCATTGTTCCCCACTGTGTTTCCGTTAGTAATAATTTGTAGTGGCTCTATTTTCCCTCAGCATGCATGTTGTTCTGAAATATGAACACAGAAATACTGGACATTTTGAACTCTTAATATGGTGGTGATTTGACAAAATTACAATTGTGGTCTTGAATTTAACCCATTTTTCTGGTCTTGGGTCTTGACTCGGTCTCGATTTGCTCCAGTCTTGGTCTTGAACCGGTCTCGCTTTAGGTGGTCTCGAACACAACACTGCCTTCTTCTGCAACCTCTGTACTGGACTGAACACGGGGGGCTGAGAGTGGAGTAGAGGAGGAGGCCTCTGGGAGTGTTCACACGGGGCCAGGCAGAGGTATAAACCCCCACACACATAAACACAGACGGGGGAGCTGAATGCTGTGTTTGTGTGGAAACACTGTGGGATTTACTATTGACACATACACATATAAAACTATCAGTTTTCTCACACTACAGGCAAAAACGAACCTTATCATTGAATGGGGAGGAGAGGGAAAGAAAGAGAAATAGAGGGGAGGAGAGGGGGGCAGAGGTGAGTGTTTTAGTGCCTCCCCTACTGAGGCCAGTTAACCCTGTGGATCTGGGAACCCAATTTGTCCATCAAGAATGGGGGGGTTGCACGTGAAGCATTCAACTAAAGAACAAGGGGGGTGTCTCGCAGCAGAAAGTGGGAACCTCTCTCTCAGATACCCCACTATACTATTTCCTCTTACCACGGACACACAGCCATACTACAAACCGAGCTAACACGTGACTGTAGCCAGAGGCGCAACTTTCACTGGGGACGGGGGCGACATGACCCCCCCTCCACGTTCTGAAATTGCATTTTTGTGCCCCCCCAGTTTTATCATTGCACTGTAATACAAAACATGGCAGCAGTGTGCTTTAGGACCATGCGGATGCCTCAGAGAGGTTGGGTGTCAGTTTGCTGGATTTAGGACGCACAGAGGAGCATGTGGACAGGCTGTGTGAAGGCAAAGCTGCTGAAAGGCTGGTGAATAGGACTAGCACTGGAGAAATTAACAGAGGCAGCTGCTGTCTGTGTTGCGCTTTTTTTCAGATTTGTAAAAGCAAGCAGAGCAGAAACTCGCTACTCTTTAGTTGACTGATCTAGCTGGCAACGTAACTGCTGTTTGACAGAAACAATTTATATATATTCCCAGTGCTGAGCTAGTAGTGTAACGTTAGCTAATGTTTCATCCCGTCTCGATGAAGTGAATGTACTACTAGCCCCTAGTTGGCCAGCTAGTAGCTACAGTGGCCAATTCAGCTCTAGCTATCTACACAACCGAACAAAAGTTTTAGAAAACCTGCTCATTCAAGGGTTTTTCTTTATTTTTACTCTTTTCTACATTGTAGAATAATAGTGAAGACATCAAAACTATGAAATACACATATGGAATCATGTAGTAACTAGGGATGCACCAATATTACATTTCTGGCAGATACCGATATACAATATTTTCCTTGCCAGATATCCTGATACCGATAACCTATATTTAACATTTTAGCAGCCTTTTAAGCATTCTAGTACAGTTAAATAGTTTAAACACACACCAAAATGTTTATTTTGGCATTTATGGATGTCTCCATTGCCAGTAAAACATCATCAAAACCTATTTCATTCACCTACTTCCTGCGCTGTTTCGTTGTTCATTTGTTCAGTTGTTTCATTCTCAACCAGGATTTCATCATACATGTCAAGAAGTGAAGTTTCTTCGTCTGTCCGTGGCATATTCGGTCGTGGGTCCTCTTCGATTCGCACTGTCACTGTGTCCGTTTCCATCTTGTCCAGCCGTGTCTGTAAAATATCACGTAAACCCTGTTTCTTGTCTGCATCGAAGTAGCAGTCCTTGTACCTAGCATCGAGCATGGTGGCGACACAGTAAAGAGGCTCAGAGAGAATGCCACCCAATCGCTTGTTCAAAGCCACAAGTAGAGCACCTTTGCCAGTTTTATTGAGCAGGCGTTTCAATGCCATGACAGAGGGCATCACGTCTGCCACAGACGCAGTTGATGAGCTTATTTCTCAAGTCAGTTGTTTGAATGGAGCTAGGAGTGTGTTCATGTTTCCAAGTTCCAAACATGTTCCCAAATGTCATTGAAATGGCACTAGCGGTATGAGTACCACCACATTCTTGACCAACGCAATACGGCTTTCCTCAGTATGACATTCTTGTCAACCCGCTGTGCTATCAGACTCATACTCATGGGGCTGACATCGCTGGTCCAAATGTCAGTCGTGAAGCTAATAGCAGTGAAGCTCATGGATGTGTGTTTCAACAATACTGTGTAACTCCGGTAGGGCAACATCTGAAAAATAGCACCAACTTGGTAGTGTGTACCGGGGTTCGAAGTGCTTGACCAGTTGGCGAAAGCCAACATCATCCACGACAGAGAACGGTTGATTGTCAAGGGCAATGAATCCCATTATCTTGCCGTTAATGGATTTCGCCTTTGAGTTGTCTCGCTGAAATGTTCTTACTCTTTCAAATGACTGCTCGACTTGAACTTGTTAGGTTGTTGGAAGTGTGCGCTTAGTTTTCGTCTGCTTTTGTTCTAACTATTCACTGAACGTCTGGGGTTGATGCACCTTCAAATCAGTTATTAGGTTTGTGGTATTAAAAGATTTCACCTTCTCCCCTCTGGAAATAATAACAGCACAAATGTTGCATATGGCCTTTCTGTTATCTTCCTTTGAAACTTTAAAATAGATCCACACAGCAGACATTGTAGGCTAGGTTAGGAATGCTATGTTTTTCGTGGCGTCATTACCTCATCTACTTACATTATATCGTTATCGGTATGCAAGTCAGCTTTGACATCGGTTTTGCACATTGCCGTTAAACTAGAAATCGGGCTGATGGCGATGTTGGCATTTTTAGCTAATATCGGCTGATTCTGATGTGCTTACTGATGAATCGTAGATCCCTAGTAGTAACAAAAAAGTGTTAACCAAATCAAAATATATTTTATATATGACATTCTTCAAATAGCCACCCTTTGCCTTGATGACAGCTTTTTTGGTTACTACATGAATCCATGTGTTATTTCATAGTTTTATGTCTTCACTATTATTCTATAATGTAAAAAATTAAGTAAAACCCTTGAATGAGTAGGTGTTCTCAAGCTTTTGACCGGTAGTGTATCTGTCAGGTATCTACCAGCTGTTGTGTGTATGGAAATATTTTCAAATCAAATCAAAGTTTATTTGTTACGTACGCTGAATACACGTGCAGCTGTAGAACCTTTTGAGGATCTGGGTTATAGTAAAATGCCTTAAAATGCCTTAAAATGCCGTAATACTTACAGGCGCTTACCAACAGCTGTTGAGAAGCCTTTTGGTCCTAGACTTGCTGCTTGCTATGCAATAGTAGACAGAACAGTCTATGACTGGGGTGGCTGGGGTCTGGGACAATTTTTAGGGCCTTCCTCTGACACCGCCTGTTGTAGAGGTCCTGATGGCAGACAGCTTAGCCCCAGTGATGTACTGGGCCATACGCACTACCCTCTGTTGCGGTTGGAGGCCGAGCAGTTGTCATACCAGGGCAGTGATGCAACCACTGTGATGCTCTCGATGTTACAGCTGTAGAACCTTTTGAGGATCTGAGGACCCATTCCAAATATTTTAAGTTTCCCGAGGGGGAATAGGCTTTGTCGTGCCTTCTTCAAGACTGTCTTGGTGTGTTTGGACCATTCTAGTTTGTTGGTGATGTGGACACCAAGGAACTTGAAGCTCTCGACCTACTCCACTACAGCCCCGTCGATGAGAAATGGGGCGTGCTCGGTCCTCCTTTTCCTCGAGTCCACAATCCTCTCCTTTGTCTTGGTTACGTTGAGGGATAGGTTGTTATTCTGGCACCACTCGGCCAGGTCTCTGACCTCCTCCCTATAGGCTATCTCGTCGTTGTCGGTGATCAGGCCTACCACTGTTGTGTCGTCTGCAAACTTGATGATGGTGTTGGAGCTGTGCCTGGCCACGCAGTTGTGGGTGAACAGGGAGTACAGGAGGGGACTGAGCATGCACCCCTGAGGGATTCCAGTGTTGGGGATCAGCATGGCAGAAGTGTTGCTACCTACCCTCACCACCTGGGAGCAGCCCGTCAGGAAGTCCAGGATCCAGTTGCAGAGGGAGGTGTTTACTCCCAGGATCCTTAGCTTAGTGATGAGCTTTGAGGGTACTATGGTGTTAAACGCAGCTGTAGTCAATGAATAGCATTCTCACGTAGGTGTTCCTTTTGTCCAGGTGGGAAAGGGCAGTGTGGGGTGCAATAGAGATTGCATCATCTGTGAATCTGTTTGGACGTTATACAAATTGGAGTGGGCCTAGGGTTTCTGGGATAATGGTGTTAATGTGAGCCATTACCAGACTTTCAAAGCACTTCATGGCTAAGGACATGAGTGCTACGGCTCTGTAGTCATTTAGGCAGGTTGCCTTAGTGTTCTTGAGCACAGGGACTATGGTGGTCTGCTTGAAACATGTTGGTATTACAGACTCAATCAGGGAAATTTTGAAAATTTCAGTGAAGACACCTGTCAGTTTGTCAGCACATGCCCGGAGAACACGTCCTGGTTATCCGTCTGGCCCTGCGGCCTTGTGAATGTTGACCTGTTTAAACGTCTTACTCACTTCAGCTTTCGGAGAGCGTGATCACACAGTCGTCCGGAATAGCTGATGCTCTCATGCATGCCTCAGTGTTGCTTGCCTCAAAGCAAACATAGAAGTTATTTAGCTCATCTGGTAGGCTCGTGTCACTGGGAAGCGCGTGGCTGTGCTTCCATTTGTAGTCTATAATAGTTTGCAAGCCCTGCCACATAAGTTGAGCGTTGGAGCCGGTGTAGTATGATTCAATCTTAGTCCTGTATTGGAGCTTTGCCTGTTTGATGGTTCATTGGAGGGCATAGCAGGATTTCTTATAAGCTTCCGGGTTAGAGTCCCGCACCTTGAAAGCAGCAGCTCTAACCTTTAGATCAGTGCGAATGTCACCTGTAATCCATGGCTTTTGGTTGGGGTATGTACGTACAGTCACTGTGGGGATGACGTCCTCGATGCACTTATTGATAAAGCCAGTGACTGATGTGGTGTATTCCTCAATGTCATCAGAAGAATCGCGGAACATGTTCCAGTCTGTGATAGCGAAACAGTCCTGTAGTTTAGCATCTGCTTCCTTTGACCACTTTTATAGAGACCGAGTCACTGGTGCTTCCTGCTTTAGTTTTTGCTTGTAAGCAGGAATCAAGAGAATATAATTGTGGTCAGATTTACCAAATGGAGGGTGAGGGAGAGCTTTGTACGAGTCTCTGTGTGTGGAGTTCCGGTGACCTATAATTTTTTCCCCTCTGGTTGAACATTTAACTTGTTGATAGAAATGAGGTAAAACTGATTTAATCTTTCCTGCATTAAAGTCCCCGGCCACTAGGAGCACCGCCTCTGGGTGAGCGGTTTACTGTTTGCTTATTTCCTTGTACGGCTGACTTGACTGTAGCCTTTGTTAACTTAAGGCTAGGCGTCCTGCTAGCGGAACAACTTCTGGTGAAACTGGAGTGCGTGCAATTCAAATAAATAATCGTAAAAGTTATGGATATTAAACATTTAGGAACATACAAGTATCTTATATTGGTTAGAAGCTTACATTCTTGTTAATCTAACTGCACTGTCCGATTTACAGTAGGCTTTACAGCGAAAGGATTTCATGCGATTGTTTGAGGATGGCGCCCCACAACAAAATATTTTTCCACCGGCACAGGTTTCATAAATTCACATATAGCGATTAAATACTCACTTACTTTTTGAAAATCTTCTTCTGATTTGTCATCCAACGGGTCCCAGCTATAACATGAAGTATTGTTTTGTTAGATAAAATCCTTGTTTATATCCCAAAAAGTCAGTTTAGTTGGTGCCATTTGAGTTATCCACATGTCAAGATAGGAATCAGAAAATCTTCCCCTAAACTTTGTTCCAACAAGTCAAAATACATTTCTATTTAATCCTCAGATACCCTAAAATGTAATTAAACTATAATAGTTCATACAGAAAGAAGTATGTTCAATAGGAAAACGATATTAGCAGGTGCTGTCCTCTTCCTCACGCGCGCATACACACATTTCCAAGTCTGTATCCCTGTAGTAAAACGTATTATTCTTCCTCGTTTTGGAAGAAACAGACATAGCCAATAGTTGGCTAACGTTAGCTAGCTAGCTAGCTCACTAACTTAAGCTATTATTTTTGCCTCAATCACACTCGACCTGAATCAAACGATGAAACCAACGGCCAAGTGATTGAAGACCGATATTCTGACGTCTTTTTCAGCATAATGTGAGTTTTTATTAGTCAGTATAGCAATGTAACGTTATTGCCTGGTTATTCTTTAAAAATGCCTTCCTCACCATCTTAAATAAGCATGCCCAATTCAATAAATTTAGAACCAGGAACAGATATAGCCCTTGGTTCTCCCCAGACCTGACTGCCCTTAACCAACACAAAAACATCCTATGGCGTTCTGCATTAGCATCGAACAGCCCGCGTGATATGCAGCTGTTCAGGGAAGCTAGAAACCATTATACACAGGCAGTTAGAAAAGCCAAGGCTAGCTTTTTCAAGCAGAAATTTGCTTCCTGCAACACTAACTCAAAAAAGTTCTGGGACACTGTAAAGTCCATGGAGAATAAGAACACCTCCTCCCAGCTGCCCACTGCACTGAAGATAGGAAACACTGTCACCACTGATAAATCCACTATAATTGAGAATTTCAAAAAGCATTTTTAAACGACTGGCCATGCTTTCCACCTGGCTACCCCTACCCCGGTCAACAGCACTGCATCCCCCACAGCAACTCGCCCAAGCCTTCCCCATTTCTCCTTCTCCCAAATCCAGTCAGCTGATGTTCTGAAAGAGCTGCAAAATCTGGATCCCTACAAATCAGCCGGGCTAGACAATCTGGACCCTTTCTTTCTAAAATTATCTGCAGAAATTGTTGCCACCCCTATTACTAGCCTGTTCAACCTCTCTTTCGTGTCGTCTGAGATTCCCAAAGATTGGAAAGCAGCTGCGGTCATCCCCCTCTTCAAAGGGGGGGACACTCTTGACCCAAACTGCTACAGACCTATATCTATCCTACCCTGCCTTTCTAAGGTCTTCGAAAGCCAAGTCAACAAACAGATTACCGACCATTTCGAACCTCACCATACCTTCTCTGCTATGCAATCTGGTTTCAGAGCTGGTCATGGGTGCACCTCAGCCACGCTCAAGGGCCTAAACGATATCTTAACCGCCATCGATAAGAAACATTACTGTGCAGCCGTATTCATTGATCTGGCCAAGGCTTTCGACTCTGTCAATCATCACATCCTCATCGGCAGACTCGACAGCCTTGGTTTCTCAAATGATTGCCTCGCCTGGTTCACCAACTACTTCTCTGATAGAGTTCAGTGTGTCAAATCGGAGGGTCTGCTGTCCAGACCTCTGGCAGTATCTATGGGGGTGCCACAGGGTTCAATTATTGGACCGACTCTCTTCTCTGTATACATCAATGATGTCGCCCTTGCTGCTGGTGAGTCTCTGATCCACCTCTACGCAGACGACACCATTCTGTATACTTCTGGCCCTTCTTTGGACACTGTGTTAACAACCCTCCAGGCAAGCTTCAATGCCATACAACTCTCCTTCCGTGGCCTCCAATTGCTCTTAAATACAAGTAAAACTAAATGCATGCTCTTCAACCGATCGCTGGCTGCACCTGCCCGCCTGTCCAACATCACTACTCTGGACGGCTCTGACTTAGAATACGTGGACAACTACAAATACCTAGGTGTCTTGTTAGACTGTAAACTCTCCTTCCAGACCCACATCAAACATCTCCAATCCAGAGTTAAATCTAGAATTGGCTTCCTATTTCGCAACCAAGCACCCTTCACTCATGCTGCCAAACATACCCTTGTAAAACTGACCATCCTACTAATCCTCGACTTCGGTGATGTCATTTACAAAATAGCCTCCAATACCCTACTCAACAAATATGGATGCAGTCTATCACAGTGCAATCCGTTTTGTCACCAAAGCCCCATATACTACCCACCATTGCGACCTGTACGCTCTCGTTGGCTGGCTCTCGCTTCATACTCGTCGCCAAACCCACTGGCTCCATGTCATCTACAAGACCCTGCTAGGTAAAGTCCCCCCTTATCTCAGCTCGCTGGTCACCATAGCATCACCCACCTGTAGCACGCGCTCCAGCAGGTATATCTCTCTGGTCACCCCCAAAACCAATTCTTTCTTTGGCCGCCTCTCCTTCCAGTTCACTGCTGCCAATGACTGGAACGAACTACAAAAATCTCTGAAACTGGAAACACTTATCTCCCTCACTAGCTTTAAGCACCAACTGTCAGAGCAGCTCACAGATTACTGCACCTGTACATAGCCCACCTATAATTTAGCCCAAACAACTACCTCTTTCCCTACTGTATTTGTTTGATTTATTTATTTATTTTGCTCCTTTGCACCCCATTATTTTTATTTCTACTACTTCTACTTGCACATTCTTCCACTGCAAATCTACCATTCCAGTGTTTTACTTGCTATATTGTATTTACTTCGCCACCATGGCCTTTTTTTGCCTTTACCTCCCTTATCTCACCTCATTTGCTCACATCGTATATAGACTTGTTTATACTGTATTATTGACTGTATGTTTGTTTTACTCCATGTGTAACTCTGTGTCGTTGTATGTGTCGAACTGCTTTTCTTTATCTTGGCCAGGTCGCAATTGTAAATGAGAACTTGTTCTCAACTTGCCTACCTGGTTAAATAAAGGTGAAATAAATACAAAATAAATGAATAAATTGATCAGTTTCCCTAGCTATTTCCCTATTTTTCACACTGACGCTCATCAACTTTTGTTTTCCAAACCTTTCCCTTGAGACATAAAAAAAATGATGGGAAGGAAGCTGTGTTGGGGAGAGAGTTAAGTTATTGACTAGACTGGTGGGGGTCGGGCGTGTAGGCGGCTCGGGTTGGCTGGGCGGGCTGGCTGAAATGTAATATAGGATGTCTTAATAAAGACAGTATGGGAAGTTTTAGTACTTTATTTGTCAGAGTTATTCATTTGTTAGGTTATTGGTTAAAGCTGCAACACAATATAGATTATTAAATTGTTATTGATCTAGTTTCTATCTTATCAATCACTTCAACATATTTAATACCTTTTACCTATTTTCATGACTGTGGGCATTTCTGCTTCCTTCATGCTGTTCTGAATAGAGACGGCTAGAAGGGCCATGGGTCATAATAGATTGTGTAGAATTGCAAGAAATTAGCTTTAGATGACCCCAAAAATGGGAGGACCTCCAGATACTCCGCCAAGTTATGCCCCCCCACTTCTACAACCAGAGTTGTGGCCCTGACTGTAGCTAACGCCTTACTGTACACCACACTGTCATTTAACCTGTCAGTCATTTAACCTGTCACAGGTCATTTAACCTGTCACAGTCATTTAACCTGTCACAGTCATTTAACCTGTCATTTAACCTGTCACAGGTCATTTAACCTGTCACAGTCATTTAACCTGTCACAGTCATTTAACCTGTCAGTCATTTAACCTGTCACAGTCATTTAACCTGTCACAGGTCATTTAACCTGTCAGTCATTTAACCTGTCACAGTCATTTAACCTGTCACAGTCATTTAACCTGTCACAGTCATTTAACCTGTCACAGTCATTTAACCTGTCAGTCATTTAACCTGTCACAGTCATTTAACCTGTCACAGTCATTTAACCTGTCACAGATAATTTAACCTGTCACAGGTCATTTAACCTGTCACAGTCATTTAACCTGTCACATTCATTTAACCTGTCACAGTCATTTAACCTGTCACAGGTCATTTAACCTGTCACAGTCATTTAACCTGTCACAGGTCATTTAACCTGTCACAGTCATTTAACCTGTCACAGTCATTTAACCTGTCACAGTCATTTAACCTGTCAGTCATTTAACCTGTCACAGTCATTTAACCTGTCACAGTCATTTAACCTGTCACAGTCATTTAACCTGTCACAGTCATTTAACCTGTCAGTCATTTAACCTGTCACAGTCATTTAACCTGTCACAGTCATTTAACCTGTCACAGATCATTTAACCTGTCACAGGTCATTTAACCTGTCACAGTCATTTAACCTGTCACAGTCATTTAACCTGTCACAGGTCATTTAACCTGTCACAGTCTCTCTCTCTCTCTCTCTCTCTCTCTCTCTCTCTCTCTCTCTCTCTCTCTCTCTCTCTCTCTCTCTCTCTCTCTCTCTCTCTCTCTCTCTCTCTCTCTCTCTCTCTCTCTCTCTCTCTCTCTCTCTCTCTCTCTCTCTCTCTCTCTCTCTCTCTCTCTCTCTCTCTCTCTCTCTCTCTCTCTCTCTCTCTCTCTCTCTCTCTCTCTCTCTCTCTCTCTTCTCTCTCTCTCTCTCTCTCTCTCTCTCTCTCTCTCTCTCTCTCTCTCTCTCTCTCTCTCTCTCTCTCTCTCTCTCTCTCTCTCTCTCTCTCTCTCTCTCTCTCTCTCTCTCTCTCACTCACAGGCCCTGACATGTCAGTAGTGTAGTTATAGTCTTGGCGAGTGGGAGCCTGCTGAGAGACTTACAGCAGGATCCTGTAGTGATAAATAACACCAATAAGCTGAGGGGTTATAGAGGATGGCCCAGAGAGAGATGGAGAGAGGGAGAGGAGGAAAGGCGGCTAGAACTGCTCTCCTCTCCACTCTTCTCTCCTCTCCACCTCTTCTCTCCACCTCTTCTGTCCTCTCCACCTCTTCTCTCCTCTCCACCTCTTCTCTCCTCTCCTCTCCACCTCTTCTCTCCACCTCTTCTCTCCACCTCTTCTCACCTCTCTTCCTCTTCTCTCCTCTCCTCTCCTCTCCACCTCTTCTCTCCTCTCCACCTCTTCTCCACCCTACTCCACCCTTATTCTTGTCTCTCCCCCTTTCCACCTTCCTGCTTTACCTCTCCTCTATCCTACTATCCTCTAAATGCCTTTTCCTACACATACACATAAATCATCATCATCATCATCATTTCCTCTCTGCAGCAGCTGAGAGTAGCATGTGAATAGGACATGGGTGGTGTGTGTACATGAAGGTGTGAATGAGTGGGTGTTTATCTGGGAGCCACAGGGGCTCAACACAATACAAAACATGATGGAAAGATCTGGCCAGCAGTCCTGGGAACCACACACACACATGCATGCATGCACACAAACAAACACACACACACAGACACATGCATACACACAAACTCACACAAACATGCAGACACACACACCCAAGCTGGGAGTCCAGGGAGTTTTGGGAAACTTGCAGAGCTGTGTTGGCAGGCAGAGGCAGCCTTTATGTTGTGCTGTTTGCTCTGTTCGTTTTTTAACTGATCCATTAGGGCCTGGTGCCACTGGCTGTGACTGGTCCAGACAGCATCACACTGTTCACACAGACCAACACACACAGCGATGAGACACTTTCCCATGGGGGAATTGTTGCACATTGTTGTACAAGACACCATTCCATTCAGTGTTCAGAGGAAAGAAGAAACATGGTACAGTTACTGTAGAGTTCTGTCCCCAGTCCAGGCCACGCCCTCCATCTCTACTGCTCAGCTGACAGGGGAATGATCGACAGGTCTACGCTAACCTTGTCTTATGGCTCTGTTCTCTATGCTCTCCTCTGATCAGTAACCTAATTCCATCCTAAACCCAGCGGTGACCCTTGAATCTTAGGGGTCAGTCTCTGAATCTCTTTACCCCAAACTCCTACCTCACCTCGTTCCTCACCCATCCCTCCCTCCAGAAAGAGAACAGAGAGCAGGCAGCAGCCGGCAGGGAATGTAGCCATCACTAACGGTTACCAGTCCTCTAATAGCCATTATGCTGTTTGGGTGACAAATAAACATATTCTAACCAAATCGACAGCGACAGCTTTACAATACACTCATAAAACACATCTGGCCATAAGGAGGCTACGAGGACACTCCCACACACACACGCACGCACGCACACACACACACACACAATCACCCACATGGGACGACATCACCCAGACCCACATTAGGACCATGTTGCCTGGATACAGCGCTGGGAATCTCAGGAGAAAGTATGAGGGTGTGTGTATATGTGCGTTTGTTCACATTCGGTACTATGTATGTGAAGGGTGGCAGGTTTAGTGAGGCTAAGGGATTTCTCAATGGTATTTAATGCCCTGCCAGTCCAGTCCACAGTGCGCTTTATGACCTTGTCCTCTGGGGGGTAGAATGGTACGCAGCATCTCTCTCTTTATATCCTCAGGAGATTTACAGCTGCTAACCCACAGCTGGCTCTGATAGACCAATTTTCTCATGGCCTGCTGGACCGTAGGTCTCATTCACAAATCCTGCTGCATCCTAACCTGACCAGACCACACCTGTCACACGAGACTTACAGTTTGGTAGGAAAATCCTGCTTGCGACTTCACTATAGTTTCACGTCAGTACTGGCCGAAATCAGCTCATTCCCCCAGTGAGCTTCTGGGACTGTGTGTCCATTGTCACTGTTGGTTTAAATATGAATCCATGAACATGTTGTCCAGAGAAAAGGCTGTATTGTTCCCTCTGTTCCAGAGCGAGCACACTTTTCCCACAGAGCTCACACAGACCAATGCGCAGAAGCACACACACACACACACACACACACACACACGGACTAATGCGCAGAAGCACACACACACACACACAGAGTTGGATACATACACACACAAACACACACGTTTTTCCCACAGTCCCCCCGACGCTCCCAGGGGAGCAAATTGTGGGAGATCCTGTAATCCAGGGCAGCGGATTCAGCCTCAGCAATTACACCAGAAAACAGCATGGGAACCCAGACACACACACACATAGGTATGCCAAACACCCAAACACAAATACACTCTCTCTCTCTTTTTTTTCTTCTCCTTTTTCTCTCTCTCTCTCTCTCTCTTTCTATCTCTCTCTCTCACTGACACACACACACTCTCCGCCGAGTGGCCACCCGCCTGTCAGCACCACAGCAAATTAACTGATATCAAACACCACTGAGCACAGGCTTAAACATGTAGGGGACACAATCTCACCAAGAGAGGGAGGGGAGTGAGAGGGGGAGGGGGAGATGGATAAGGTATAGACAGACAGACAGACAGACAGACAGACAGACAGACAGACAGACAGACAGACAGACAGACAGACAGACAGACAGACAGACAGACAGACAGACAGACAGACAGACAGACAGACAGACCATGTATCTGATGCTTAATAGACCAAAATAATATGGCATGTCATACTATTTCTGTCCAGAGATCATCAGAGACATGGACAACATATAGAGGGCACTGTTTTGCTCGCTTAGATGCTTTCTCGGGTGATATACGGTAGTTTCAGCAGAGAGGAAGAGGCGAAGCGAGAGGGCTCACTCTTGCCAAAATCTTTCCAGTACAGTGGCGACCTGTCACTCAGGGCAGGTGGTTTTGAGCCCCACCTGTTTAGCAAAAAAAAATATATATATATTTGATGCCTGTTTTGCATATTATTTTGGCATTAATACACCTCTTAAAGCTAGGGGGCAGAATTTTCACTTTTGGATAAATAGCGTGCCCAATTTCAACTTCCTGCTACTCATGCCAAGATGATAAGATATGCATATTATTCCTAGATTTGGATAGAAAACACTCTGAAGTTTCTAAAACTGTTTGAATCATGTCTGTGAGTATAACAGAACTTATGTAGTAGGCAAAACCCCGAGGACTAACTGTTCAGAATTTTATTTTCCCCCCCCCCTCTCTGTTCACTAGATTGTCTTTGCCATTGGATATTTAATAGGAACCTATTTTCAGTTCCTACTGCTTCCACACGATGTCGCCAGTCTTTGAAATATGGTTGAGGTTATTCCTTTGTGCTATGAAGAAGTAGGTCAACTCGGAACTGGGGACACTTTTGTGAGTTGCGCAAGACGTGAAGAGCAGTGCTGGTTTCTTTTCGTTCCTGTATTGAATACAGATTGCCCCGTCTACAATTTGATCGATTATTAACGTTTAAAAATACCTAATGTTGTATTACAAAAGTAGTTTGAAATATTTTGGCAACGTTTATAGGTAACTTTTGAAATATTTTGGGGTGACGTTGCGTTTTTGTAAGCTGTTTTTTTCTGGATCAAACGCGCTTTATAAATGGACATTTTCAATATATATGGACGGAATTAATCGAACAAAAGGACCAATTGTGATGTTTATTGGACATATCGGAGTGCCAACAAAAGAAGCTCGTCAAAGGTAATGCATGTTTTATATTTTATTTCAGAGTTTTGTGTAGCGCCTGCTATGCTACCTCCTTTGATTACTCCTAGTGCAGCTGTTCCAGGCTATCAGATAATAGCTTCTTATGATTTCGCTAAAAAGCATTTTTAAAATCTGACATGTTGGCTGGATTCACAACGAGTGTAGCTTTAATTGATTATCTTACATGTGATATAATGAAAGCTTGAATTTTATAGCATTTTATTAGTGAACCCTGACCAGCAGGAAAACAGGCTTCAGCCTACTGTTCTGAGTTGGGCAGTGAACCCTGACCAGCAGGAAAACAGCCTTCAGCCTACTGTTCTGAGTTGGGCAGTGAACCCTGACCAGCAGGAAAACAGCCTTCAGCCTACTGTTCTGAGTTGGGCAGTGAACCCTGACCAGCAGGAAAACAGGCTTCAGCCTACTGTTCTGAGTTGGGCAGTGAACCCTGACCAGCAGGAAAACAGGCTTCAGCCTACTGTTCTGAGTTGGGCAGTGAACCCTGACCAGCAGGAAAACAGCCTTCAGCCTACTGTTCTGAGTTGGGCAGTGAACCCTGACCAGCAGGAAAACAGGCTTCAGCCTACTGTTCTGAGTTGGGCAGTGAACCCTGACCAGCAGGAAAACAGGCTTCAGCCTACTGTTCTGAGTTGGGCAGTGAACCCTGACCAGCAGGAAAACAGGCTTCAGCCTACTGTTCTGAGTTGGGCAGTGAACCCTGACCAGCAGGAAAACAGGCTTCAGCCTACTGTTCTGAGTTGGGCAGTGAACCCTGACCAGCAGGAAAACAGCCTTCAGCCTACTGTTCTGAGTTGGGCAGTGAACCCTGACCAGCAGGAAAACAGGCTTCAGCCTACTGTTCTGAGTTGGGCAGTGAACCCTGACCAGCAGGAAAACAGGCTTCAGCCTACTGTTCTGAGTTGGGCAGTGAACCCTGACCAGCAGGAAAACAGGCTTCAGCCTACTGTTCTGAGTTGGGCAGTGAACCCTGACCAGCAGGAAAACAGGCTTCAGCCTACTGTTCTGAGTTGGGCAGTGAACCCTGACCAGCAGGAAAACAGGCTTCAGCCTACTGTTCTGAGTTGGGCAGTGAACCCTGACCAGCAGGAAAACAGGCTTCAGCCTACTGTTCTGAGTTGGGCAGTGAACCCTGACCAGCAGGAAAACAGCCTTCAGCCTACTGTTCTGAGTTGGGCAGTGAACCCTGACCAGCAGGAAAACAGGCTTCAGCCTACTGTTCTGAGTTGGGCAGTGAACCCTGACCAGCAGGAAAACAGGCTTCAGCCTACTGTTCTGAGTTGGGCAGTGAACCCTGACCAGCAGGAAAACAGCCTTCAGTCTACTGTTCTGAGTTGGGCAGTGAACCCTGACCAGCAGGAAAACAGGCTTCAGCCTACTGTTCTGAGTTGGGCAGTGAACCCTGACCAGCAGGAAAACAGGCTTCAGCCTACTGTTCTGAGTTGGGCAGTGAACCCTGACCAGCAGGAAAACAGCCTTCAGCCTACTGTTCTGAGTTGGGCAGTGAACCCTGACCAGCAGGAAAACAGGCTTCAGCCTACTGTTCTGAGTTGGGCAGTGAACCCTGACCAGCAGGAAAACAGGCTTCAGCCTACTGTTCTGAGATGGGCAGTGAACCCTGACCAGCAGGAAAACAGGCTTCAGCCTACTGTTCTGAGTTGGGCAGTGAACCCTGACCAGCAGGAAAACAGGCTTCAGCCTACTGTTCTGAGTTGGGCAGTGAACCCTGACCAGCAGGAAAACAGGCTTCAGCCTACTGTTCTGAGTTGGGCAGTGAACCCTGACCAGCAGGAAAACAGCCTTCAGCCTACTGTTCTGAGTTGGGCAGTGAACCCTGACCAGCAGGAAAACAGGCTTCAGCCTACTGTTCTGAGTTGGGCAGTGAACCCTGACCAGCAGGAAAACAGGCTTCAGCCTACTGTTCTGAGTTGGGCAGTGAACCCTGACCAGCAGGAAAACAGGCTTCAGCCTACTGTTCTGAGTTGGGCAGTGAACCCTGACCAGCAGGAAAACAGCCTTCAGCCTACTGTTCTGAGTTGGGCAGTGAACCCTGACCAGCAGGAAAACAGGCTTCAGCCTACTGTTCTGAGTTGGGCAGTGAACCCTGACCAGCAGGAAAACAGGCTTCAGCCTACTGTTCTGAGTTGGGCAGTGAACCCTGACCAGCAGGAAAACAGGCTTCAGCCTACTGTTCTGAGTTGGGCAGTGAACCCTGACCAGCAGGAAAACAGGCTTCAGCCTACTGTTCTGAGTTGGGCAGTGAACCCTGACCAGCAGGAAAACAGGCTTCAGCCTACTGTTCTGAGTTGGGCAGTGAACCCTGATCAGCAGGAAAACAGGCTTCAGCCTACTGTTCTGAGTTGGGCAGTGAACCCTGACCAGCAGGAAAACAGCCTTCAGCCTACTGTTCTGAGTTGGGCAGTGAACCCTGACCAGCAGGAAAACAGGCTTCAGCCTACTGTTCTGAGTTGGGCAGTGAACCCTGACCAGCAGGAAAACAGGCTTCAGCCTACTGTTCTGAGTTGGGCAGTGAACCCTGACCAGCAGGAAAACAGGCTTCAGCCTACTGTTCTGAGTTGGGCAGTGAACCCTGACCAGCAGGAAAACAGGCTTCAGCCTACTGTTCTGAGTTGGGCAGTGAACCCTGACCAGCAGGAAAACAGGCTTCAGCCTACTGTTCTGAGTTGGGCAGTGAACCCTGACCAGCAGGAAAACAGGCTTCAGCCTACTGTTCTGAGTTGGGCAGTGAACCCTGACCAGCAGGAAAACAGGCTTCAGCCTACTGTTCTGAGTTGGGCAGTGAACCCTGACCAGCAGGAAAACAGGCTTCAGCCTACTGTTCTGAGTTGGGCAGTGAACCCTGACTAGCAGGAAAACAGGCTTCAGCCTACTGTTCTGAGTTGGGCAGTGAACCCTGACCAGCAGGAAAACAGCCTTCAGCCTACTGTTCTGAGTTGGGCAGTGAACCCTGACCAGCAGGAAAACAGGCTTCAGCCTACTGTTCTGAGTTGGGCAGTGAACCCTGACCAGCAGGAAAACAGGCTTCAGATCAGTTACATGGCTAATATGTACCTGTCAGAGCTCCTAATTACAGCTACACACACAGACACAGACACACGCACACACCTGTCAGAGCTCCTAATTACAGCTACACACACAGACACAGACACACACAAACACCTGTCAGAGCTCCTAATTACAGCTACACACACAAACACAGACACACACAAACACCTGTCAGAGCTCCTAATTACAGCTACACACACAAACACAGACACACACAAACACCTGTCAGAGCTCCTAATTACAGCTACACACACAAACACAGACACACACACAAACACCTGTCAGAGCTCCTAATTACAGCTACACACACAAACACAGACACACACAAACACCTGTCAGAGGTCCTAATTACAGCTACACACACAAACACAGACACACACAAACACCTGTCAGAGCCCCTAATTGCCCGTACAAATGTCACCGTTATAGTAAAATGAATGTATTGTTTAGTGATGTGTTGGGTTGTGTAGTGACCTTGCTGGCATGCATTAATATATATATATATATGTATATATATATGTATATATATATATATATATACGTTTGCCCCACTAAGATGAATTTACATGCATTAATATATATATATACATTTGCCCCACTAAGATGAATTTACATGCATTAATATATATATATATATTTGCCCCACCAAGATGAATTTACATGCTGAAATCGCCACTGGTCCAGTATGAGCCCAATGTGTGTCTATGGGAATAATATGCAGACTTAAGCTTGTCACCTGCCTTCCTGCCTTTGGGACAACGACTCCCATTGTTAGGGCGGAGACATGAGCATCTCGTCATTATGTGCAGATCTCTTGTTTCAGCCTCTTGCATATTGGAAAGGAAAGTTGGCAGGTGCACAGTGCACTGTTAGGATGCAGGGTTGCCCTAAAGTAAATTGATGTTTCGCCAAAATTATATAATTACCCGTCTAAATCAAATCATTATAAATACTTCACCAGGGAGCATCACTGAGCCACAGAGGATCATTAGCTCATTAAAAATGTTTTGCTGTGGATTGTTTCAGATCACAAGTGTGTGTTCAGTTTGGGTAGTGGGAGTAGGTCTCGCTGATTGAGTTGCGGCTATCAGTGAAAAGCGTCTAAAATACACTACCATTCAAAAGTTTGGGGTCACTTAGAAATGGCCTTGTTTTGAAAGACAAGCAATTTTGTTTGTCCATTTAAAATAAGATAAGATTATGATCGGAAATACAGGGTAGACTTTATTAATGTTGTAAATGACTATTGTAGCTGGAAACAGCAGATTGTTAATGGACTATCTACTCCAGGATGCTGGCCTTCTAGGCAGAGTTCCTCTGTCCAGTGTCTGTGTTCTTTGGCCCATCTTAATATTTTATTTTTATTGGTCAGTCTGAGATATGGCATGTTCTTTGCAACACTGCCTAGAAGGCCAGCATCCTGGAGTTGCCTCTTCACTGTTGATGCTGAGACTGGTGTTTTGCGGGTACTATTTAATGAAGCTACCCGTTGACGACTTGTGAGTCATCTGTTTCTCAAACTAGACACTCTAATGTACTTGTCCTCTTGCTCAGTTGTGCACCGGGGCCTCACACTCGTCTTTCTATTCTGGTTAGAGCCAGTTTGTGCTGTTCTGTGAATGGAGTAGTACACAGCCTTGCACGAGATCTTCAGTTTCTTGGCAATTTCCCACATGGAATAGCCTTCATTTCTCACTAGCAATAGCTCAAGTCAAGACAGGTGGAGAAGAGAGATAAATGTGGTTAAAAGAACCATACTTTTTGTCAGGATATTTTCTACTGTTTTTATTTGTTGGCTTTAGACATATGTATTTCACTTAGTTCATGATGGAAGTTATAGGCCTAATGCTGCATTGGCCTATAGGTTATCTCTGAGTTCTATGGAAGTTATAGGCCTACTTTTGCATTGGCCTGTAGGTTATCTCTGAGTTCTATGGAAGTTATAGGCCCCACCCAGTCTCCACCCACTCTCCACCCAGGACCCATCCGGTCTCCACCCAGTCTCCACCCAGTCTAACCCAAGACCCACCCAGTCTCCACCCAGGACCCACCCAGTCTCCACCCAGTCTCCACCCAGGACCCACCCAGTCGCCACCCAGGCTCCACCCAGGACCCACCCAGGACCCACCCAGGACCCACCCAGGACCCACCCAGTATCCACCCAGGACCCACCAAGTCTCCACCCAGTCTCCACCCAGTCTCCACCCAGGACCCACCCAGTCTCCACCCAGTCTCCACCCAGTCTCCACCCAGTCTCCACCCAGGACACACCCAGGACCCACCCAGGACACACCCAGGACAAACCCAATCGCCACCCAGGCTCCACCCAGTCTCCACCCAGTCTCCACCCAGGACCCACCCAGTCTCCACCCAGTCTCCACCCAGGACCCACCCAGGACACACCCAGGACAAACCCAGTCTCCACCCAGTCTCCACCCAGGACCCACCCAGTCTTCACCCAGTCTTCACCCAGTTTCCTCCCAGGACCCCTCCAGTTTCCACCCAGGACCCACCCAGTCCCATCCAGGACCTACCCAGCCTCCACCCAGGACCCACCCAGTCTCCACCCAGTCTCCACCCAGGACCCACCGAGTCTCCACCCAGTCTTCACCCAGTTTCCTCCCAGGACCCACCCAGTCTCCACCCAGGACCCACCCAGTCCCACCCAGGACCTACCCAGCCTCCACCCAGGACCCACCCAGTCTCCACCGAGTCTCCCTCAGTCTCCACCCAGGACCCACCCAGTATCCACCCAGGACCCACCCAGTCTCCACTCAGGACCCACCCAGTCTCTACACAGTCTCTACCCAGACTCTACCCAGGACCCACCCAGTCTCCAACCAGGCTCCACCCAGTCTCAACCCAGGACCCACCCAGGACACACCCAGGACAAACCCAATCGCCACCCAGGCTCCACCCAGGACCCACCCAGGACCCACCCAGTATCCACCCAGGACCCACCCAGTCTCTACCCAGTCTCCACCAGGACCCACCCAGGACCCACCCAGTCTCTACACAGTCTCTACCCAGACTCTACCCAGGACCCACCCAGTCTCCACCCAGTCTCCACCCAGGACAAACCCAGTCTCCACCCAGTCTCCACCCAGGACCCACCCAGTCTCCACCCAGTCTCCACCAGGACCCATCCAGTCTCCACCCAGGACCCACCGAGTCTCCACCCAGTCTTCACCCAGTTTCCTCCCAGGACCCCTCCAGTTTCCACCCAGGACCCACCCAGTCCCATCCAGGACCTACCCAGCCTCCACCCAGGACCCACCCAGTCTCCACCCAGTCTCCACCCAGGACCCACCGAGTCTCCACCCAGTCTTCACCCAGTTTCCTCCCAGGACCCACCCAGTCTCCACCCAGGACCCACCCAGTCCCACCCAGGACCTACCCAGCCTCCACCCAGGACCCACCCAGTCTCCACCGAGTCTCCCTCAGTCTCCACCCAGGACCCACCCAGTCTCCACCCAGGACCCACCCAGTCTCCACCCAGGACCCACCCAGTCTCCACCCAGGACCCACCCAGGACCCACCCAGTCTCTACACAGTCTCTACCCAGACTCTACCCAGGACCCACCCAGTCTCCACCCAGTCTCCCTCAGTTTCCACCCAGGACCCACCCAGTCTCCACCCAGTCTCCACCCAGGACCCACCCAGTCTCCATCCAGGATCCACCCAGGACCCACCCAGTCTCTACACAGTCTCTACCTAGGACCCACCCAGTCTCCACCCAGTCTCCCTCAGTCTCCACCCAGGACCCACCCAGTCTCCACCCAGTCTCCACCCAGGACCCACCCAGGACCCACCCAGGACCCACCTAGTCTCCACCCAGTCTCCACCCAGGACCCACCCAGTCTCCACCCAGTCTCCACCCAGGACCCATCCAGTCTCCACCCAGGACCCACCGAGTCTCCACCCAGTCTTCACCCAGTTTCCTCCCAGGACCCCTCCAGTTTCCACCCAGGACCCACCCAGTCCCATCCAGGACCTACCCAGCCTCCACCCAGGACCCACCCAGTCTCCACCCAGTCTCCACCCAGGACCCACCGAGTCTCCACCCAGTCTTCACCCAGTTTCCTCCCAGGACCCACCCAGTCTCCACCCAGGAACCACCCAGTCCCACCCAGGACCTACCCAGCCTCCACCCAGGACCCACCCAGTCTCCACCGAGTCTCCCTCAGTCTCCACCCAGGACCCACCCAGTCTCCACCCAGGACCCACCCAGTCTCCACCCAGGACCCACCCAGGACCCACCCAGTCTCTACACAGTCTCTACCCAGACTCTACCCAGGACCCACCCAGTCTCCACCCAGTCTCCCTCAGTTTCCACCCAGGACCCACCCAGTCTCCACCCAGTCTCCACCCAGGACCCACCCAGTCTCCACCCAGGACCCACCCAGTCTCCACCCAGGACCCACCCAGTCTCCATCCAGGACCCACCCAGTCTCCACCCAGTCTCCACCCAGGACCCACCGAGTCTCCACCCAGTCCCACCCAGGACCCACCCAGTCTCTACACAGTCTCTACCCAGGACCCACCCAGTCTCCACCCAGTCTCCCTCAGTCTCCACCCAGGACCCACCCAGTCTCCACCCAGTCTCCACCCAGGACCCACCCAGGACCCACCCAGGACCCACCCAGGACCCACCCAGGACCCACCTAGTCTCCACCCAGTCTCCACCCAGGACACCCAGGACCCACCCAGGACCCACCCAGGACCCACCCAGTCTCCACCCAGGACCCACCCAGGACCCACCCAGGACCCACCCACCACCTGTTATCCGCTGGGAAACACTTGGTAACACTGCAGCAATCCTGACTGTACTGTAGCTACATTTTATCAACACACTACCTCAAAACACAGGTCATAAATCATATCGCTCTGGTCTCTGATACAGTCTATAGTCTAAGAGACCAACAAACAGTAACCAAAGCATTAGTCCAAACACTCCCATATATTGATGCACTAGCCAAACACACAGCTAAATAATGAAGCATCAGCTAAATAGTCTCCTCATTGGCCAAAAGCCCATGGAGCAGTGACGTACCTGACTGCTGTCTGTGACAGAGCACAGACTGGCCTCCTATTCCCCTCTGTTTAGAGAGAGGCAGAGAGAAGCCAGACACCTGCACTAGAGCCAGCCTGGCTTCCATCACACACACCAGCCACAAACACAACTGGGTCACAGAGAAGCACAGCCCTGATAGACTGATAAACTCAGTGGCTGAACTGACCCAAGGCCTTGTTCTGCTCTGTTCAGCTGTGCTTTGCTCTGGGCGCTAGTTAGCATAGCAAGTTCCCCTGGACACATACACAGCTGCTCATTTGTAGGGGCAATTAGGGGCTCTGACAGGTGTATGTGTCTGTGTTTGTGTGTGTAGCTGTAATTAGGAGCTCTGACAAGTACATATTAGCAAAGTAACTGATCTGAAGCCTGTTTACCTACTCGTCAGGGTTCACTGCCCACAGAGAGCTCTGCCTCACGCTAAGCTAACACACACACACACACACATACACAGCTTTATGCAACACGCTACATTACGTTAGTGTAGCTCAGCTAATGTTTGCTGCTCAGCCTCGCTGCCTCGGTCACCCCAGCTGTTTCCTTCACCCTTACTCTGTGTGTGTGTTTGTGTGCATGCGTGTGCATGTGTGTGTTCATGTATGAGTGAGTCTCCTATGGACAGGCAGATATTTCATAGCATATTACAGAGCGCTCTGCAGAATTGACAGTGTTTGTGTAAGTCTCTATATAAACACTGACTCATTACAGTCCACCGAAACCATCACTTTAGAAGCACTTGGAGTATAAGGGCTAAGAGAGAGATTCTAATAATTTCTGCTCCATATTTCATTGTGTGTCCTTCACACCTAAAATGAACAACGATGCACCCCAGAGGCATTGTTGTATTCAGGTTATTTTCCAGTCAACCTGTGTCACCTATATCATGCTATAAAATTAATGATTGACTTATTGTATTTCTTATTGTTTAGCTTGTTCAAAACCAGATGAACATGTCACTTTTCCCCTCTCAATTTTCCATGGAGAATATCACAATAATGAATTTTTAAAACAGGCTCTCAGTCACACGTCAGAATTAGATGTTCATCCATGTTTCTCAAACGTCACAATTCGAAGTTGTTCCAAAGTCAAATTTCAAAGTGTTTTAAGGTTAAGTTGAGGAATTACCTCTGAATGGTTAAGGTAAGGCATTATCTCTGAATGGTTAAGTTGATGCATTACCTCTGAGTGGTTAAGGGTAAGGCATTACCTTTGAATGGTTAAGATAAGGCATTACCTCTGAATGGTTACGTTTGGGCATTACCTCTGACTGGTTGTGTTTGTGCATTACCTCTGGGTGGTTACATTGAGGCATTACCTCTGAGTTAACCACTCATTACCTCTGAATGGTTCGTGTAAGGCATTACCTCTGAGTGGTTAAAGTACGGCATTACCTCTGAATGGTTATTGTACGGCATTACCTCTGAATGGTTACGGTAAGGCATTACCTCTGAATGTTTAAGGTAAGGCGTTACCTCTGAATGGTTACGGTAATGCATTACCTTTAAATGGTTAAGGTAAGGCATTACCTCTGAATGGTTACGTTGAGGCTGACAAGCAGGAAAACAGCCTTCAGCTTCCAAAAACGCAACGTCACCACAAAATATTTCAGAAGTTGCCTATAAACGTTGCCAAAATATTTCAGAAGTTGCCTGTAAACGTTGCCAAAATATTTCAGAAGTTGGATTCAAAGATGCAACCTTTGGAACCAGAGGTAGATACTTACGCCCATTACATCACCCACACACTGTTGCCCCTAGTGTCCAGTTTCCACGTCATATCCTGATAGACGTTGAATACGGACTTGTATCACAGGTGACCTGCCTGGTTTTCTATGTTGCTTTGACGTCCTTGAGATTTGATATGAGAAGCACAGTTGCTCAGCACCCGCTCACTATTTTCATCCTCAACAGAAAACCAAGATTCATTTCTGGGATTGTTCCTGGCAGTGAATATCTTGAGCAGAGATAGAGTTCTCCATGGGCCTCCTGCCTGCCCTGTAGTGGCTCTTAAAATAGGCCAGGAGGAGTGAAGGCTCTGGCTGAGCAACCCACACAGAACAAGACATCACTGACTCTCCTCCAGTCCAAAGTCAACCCTGAGCCCCTACACTGACACACTCATCATAGATATCAGTAACATGGTCTGACACATGTAGGTACGCACGCATGCACATGTGCACGTAAGCATGGAGGTAGACATACTGTACACCCACGCTCACAGAAACACACCATTACCTTGGGTTACTGTACACACATGCTCACAGAAACACACCATTACCTTGGGTTACTATACACACACGCTCCTCTGCCGGCGTTCAGCTGTGGCTCTGGGCCTGGCAATGGTCTCTCTCTCTTGGAATGCGCAAGTGCACCCACGCGCACGTACACACACACACACACACACACACACACACACACACACACACATGTGTGCTTTTAAAAAATAATGGTGTGGGAGCGTTGCAGGGTCTGTTTTTAGAGTAAATTACCTCCTGGGCTGGTTGGGTGGGCATGGGGGCATTGGGGCATGGGGGCATTGGGGCATGGGGGCATTGGGGCATGGGGGCATTGGGGCATGGGGGCATGGGGGCATTGGGGGCATTGGGGGCATGGGGGCATTGGGGGCATGGGGGTATTGGCGGCATTGGGGCATTTGGGGCATGGGGGCATGGGGGCATTGGGGGCATTGGGGGCATGGGGGCATTGGGGGCATTGGGGGCATGGGGGCATTGGGGGCATGGGGGCATTGGGGGCATGGGGGCATTGGGGCATGGGGGCATTGGGGGCATGGGTGCATTGGGGCATGGGGGCATGGGGGCATTGGGGCATGGGGGCATTGGGGCATGGGGGCATTGGGGCATGGGGGCGTTGGGGCATTGGGGGCATGGGGGCATTGGGGCATTTGGAGCATGGGGGCATGGGGGCATTGGGGGCATTGGGGCATTGGGGCATTGGGGGCATTGGGGGCATTGGGGCATGGGGGCATGGGGGCATTGGGGGCATTGAGGCATGGGGCATTGGGGCATGGGGGCATGGGGGAATGGGTGCATTGGGGCATGGGGGCATTGGGGGCATGGGGGCATTGGGTGCATGGGGGCATGGGGGCATTGGTGGCATGGGGGCATGGGGGCATTGGGGGCATGGGGGCATTGGGGCATGGGGGCATTGGGGCATGGGGGCATGGGGGCATTGGGGCATGGGGGCATGGGGGCATTGGGGGCATGGGGGCATTGGGGCATGGGGGCATTGGGGGCATGGGGGCATTGGGGCATGGGTGCATGGCCACCCATGAGTGCGAGTCTTAAAGAAGGAGCCCTTTTTGCTCTGTAATGGAAGCTGCAATGGAAATTACAACAGAGAATCAGATCACACACACACACACATGCACACACACATGCACACACACATGCACACACACACACAGATATGGCTGACTCAGCAGGGAAATACTATGAAATGAGTCACATATTTTTCCTTAACCAACTTCCTTATTGCATTAAACCTTCACTCAGTGTGGGCAATTGAGGGTCGTGATTTTGCTGGTTTTCATCTTAATATGCAGTGGGTTAATGGTACAGTGCCTTCAGAAAGCATTCATGCCCCTTGACTTTTTCCACATTTTGTTGTGTTACAGCCTGAATTAAACATGTATTAAATAAATAAATAAAATATCACGCTTCTACACAAAACACCCCTAATGACAAAGTGAAAAAATCTAGGCATCTAGACAGGTGTCAGTAGTGTTCCCTATAGACAGGTGTCAGTAGTGTTCCCTATAGACAGGTGTCAGTAGTGTTCCCTATAGACAGGTGTCAGTAGTGTTCCCTATAGACAGGTGTCAGTAGTGTTCCCTATAGGCATGTGTCAGTTGTGTTCCCTATAGACAGGTGTCAGTAGTGTTCCCTATAGACATCTAGACAGGTGTCAGTAGTGTTCCCTATAGACAGGTGTCAGTAGTGTTCCCTATAGGCATCTAGACAGGTGTCAGTAGTGTTCCCTATAGACAGCTAGACAGGTGTCAGTAGTGTTCCCTATAGACAGGTGTCAGTAGTGTTCCCTATAGACAGGTGTCAGTAGTGTTCCCTATAGACAGGTGTCAGTAGTGTTCCCTATAGACAGGTGTCAGTAGTGTTCCCTATAGACAGGTGTCAGTAGTGTTCCCTATAGACAGCTAGACAGGTGTCAGTAGTGTTCCCTATAGACAGGTGTCAGTAGTGTTCCCTATAGACAGGTGTCAGTAGTGTTCCCTATAGACAGGTGTCAGTAGTGTTCCCTATAGACAGGTGTCAGTAGTGTTCCCTATAGACAGGTGTCAGTAGTGTTCCCTATAGACAGCTAGACAGGTGTCAGTAGTGTTCCCTATAGACAGGTGTCAGTAGTGCTCCCTTTAGACATCTTGACAGCTGTCAGTAGTGTTCCCTATACACATCTAGACAGGTGTCAGTAGTGTTCCCTATAAACATCTAGACATGTGTCAGTAGTGTTCCCTATAGACATCTAGACAGGTGTCAGTTGTGTTCCCTATAGACATCTAGATATGTGTCAGTAGTGTTCCCTATAGACATCTAGACAGGTGTCAGTTGTGTTCCCTATAGACATCTAGACATGTGTCAGTTGTGTTCCTTATCGACATCTAGACAGGTGTCAGTAGTGTTCCCTATAGACAGCTAGACAGTTGTCAGTATTGTTCCCTATAGACAGCTAGACAGGTGTCAGTAGTGTTCCCTATAGACAGCTAGACAGGTGTCAGTAGTGTTCCCTATAGACATCTAGACAGGTGTCAGTAGCATTCCCTATAGACATCTAGACAGGTGTCAGTAGTGTTCCCTATAGACAGCTAGACAGGTGTCAGTAGTGTTCCCTATAGACAGCTAGACAGGTGTCAGTAGTGTTCCCTACAGACATCTAGACAGGTGTCAGTAGTGTTCCCTTTAGACATCTAGACAGCTGTCAGTAGTGTTCTCTATAGACATATAGGCATGTGTCAGTAGTGTTCCCTATAGACAGGTGTCAGTAGTGTTCCCTATAGACATCTAGACAGGTGTCAGTAGTGTTCCCTATAGACAGCTAGACAAGTGTCAGTAGTGTTCCCTATAGACATATAGACATGTGTCAGTAGTGTTCCCTATAGACAGCTAGACAAGTGTCAGTAGTGTTCCCTATAGACAGGTGTCAATAGTGTTCCCTATAGACAGCTAGACAGGTGTCAGTAGTGTTCCCTATATACAGGTGTCAGTAGTGTTCCCTATAGACAGGTGTCAGTAGTGTTCCCTATAGACAGGTGTCAGTAGTGTTCCCTATAGACAGGTGTCAGTAGTGTTCCCTATAGACAGGTGTCAGTAGTGTTCCCTATAGACAGCTAGACAGGTGTCAGTAGTGTTCCCTATAGACAGGTGTCAGTAGTGCTCCCTTTAGACATCTTGACAGCTGTCAGTAGTGTTCCCTATACACATCTAGACAGGTGTCAGTAGTGTTCCCTATAAACATCTAGACATGTGTCAGTAGTGTTCCCTATAGACATCTAGACAGGTGTCAGTTGTGTTCCCTATAGACATCTAGATATGTGTCAGTAGTGTTCCCTATAGACATCTAGACAGGTGTCAGTTGTGTTCCCTATAGACATCTAGACATGTGTCAGTTGTGTTCCTTATCGACATCTAGACAGGTGTCAGTAGTGTTCCCTATAGACAGCTAGACAGTTGTCAGTATTGTTCCCTATAGACAGCTAGACAGGTGTCAGTAGTGTTCCCTATAGACAGCTAGACAGGTGTCAGTAGTGTTCCCTATAGACATCTAGACAGGTGTCAGTAGCATTCCCTATAGACATCTAGACAGGTGTCAGTAGTGTTCCCTATAGACAGCTAGACAGGTGTCAGTAGTGTTCCCTATAGACAGCTAGACAGGTGTCAGTAGTGTTCCCTACAGACATCTAGACAGGTGTCAGTAGTGTTCCCTTTAGACATCTAGACAGCTGTCAGTAGTGTTCTCTATAGACATATAGGCATGTGTCAGTAGTGTTCCCTATAGACAGGTGTCAGTAGTGTTCCCTATAGACATCTAGACAGGTGTCAGTAGTGTTCCCTATAGACAGCTAGACAAGTGTCAGTAGTGTTCCCTATAGACATATAGACATGTGTCAGTAGTGTTCCCTATAGACAGCTAGACAAGTGTCAGTAGTGTTCCCTATAGACAGGTGTCAATAGTGTTCCCTATAGACAGCTAGACAGGTGTCAGTAGTGTTCCCTATATACAGGTGTCAGTAGTGTTCCCTATAGACATCTAGACAGGTGTCAGTAGTGTTCCCTATATACAGGTGTCAGTAGTGTTCCCTGTAGACATCTAGACAGGTGTCAGTAGCGTTCCCTATAGACAGCTAGACAGGTGTCAGTAGTGTTCCCTATAGACAGGTGTCAGTAATGTTCCTTATAGACAGCTAGACAGGTGTCAGTAGTGTTCCCTATAGACATATAGACAGGTGTCAGTAGTGGTCCCTACAGTTAGATGTATGAGCATTCTACAGGGAAATCCCAATGGCCCCCTCTCTCTCTATCTCACATACACACATACACACACACACACACACACACACACACACAGCAGCAGCACGTACATCACACACAGCAGCACACACACATTATTTTACACACAGCAGCACACACACACACACACACACACACACAGTCTACAGGTAGATGTTTGAGCAGTCTCAGATCCTGGCTGCTCCCACAGTGTCTCTCTGGAAACACTCCCATCGTTGAACAAGCTCTACTAATCCTCTACTACTGCAGGAGGGGGATAGACACACAATCTCCCTGCTTATACATCTACCTGTAGACTGTGTGTGTGTGTGTGTGTGTGTGTGTGTGTGTGTGTGTGTGTGTGTGTGTGTGTGTGTGTGTGTGTGTGTGTGTGTGTGTGTGTGTGTGTGTGTGTGTGTGTGTGTGTGTGTGTGTGTGTGTGTGTGTGTGATAGAGAGAGAGGGGGCCATTGGGATTTCCCTCTTTAATTAATTCAGGATTTGTACAGGGCACGGGGTCAGACATGAGGGGAGACGCATGGGGATGTTCTCATGTAAAACCCTGAAGTGTGTGTGTGTGTGTGTGTGTGTGTGTGTGTGTGTGTGTGTGTGTGTGTGTGTGTGTGTGTGTGTGTGTGAGTGTGAGAGAGAGAGAGAGATAGAGTTTGGTTATAAACTTGTTCTTTAGATGTTGTAAGAGACAGAGTGGATCTAATTAGATGCTGTGAACTGTGAGGGTGTGAAGTTCCCTCCTCTCACTTTGTCTCTTCTCTTCCTCTCCTCTTCTCACTGTCTCTGATGCTGAGCACTGGAGGAGAGCGACCTGGAGTCAGCCATAGAGGGAGGAGAGGACAAACTGTCTCTGTTTCACCTCGAAACACACTCAACAAACTGTTTGATCAGACAAGCAGAAGATTGGTCATCTGGGGTTGGGAGACAAAGGACAGAGGGTGATGTACTGGCTTCACTCAGCACCTGCTGTAGGGTCGGGATACTTTCAGGCTTTTAGTTCATCACATAACACATCAGAACAGTCCTGAAAAGAACAGAGCAGGACTCTTCTGTAAGGTTTTGGGCCCAGATTCACAAAAGAAAAAAATAAGAAGTTCATAAGATATATATTCGTAAATGCAAGTCCTCAATAATATCTTAAGATTTCATGATTTTCTTAGGATCTTCTCAAATATCTTCTTATGAATATTCTTAACCTCTACGGGATCGGTGACCCCCCCCCCCCCCTTTTACCAGATCTAATGTGTTATATTCTCCTACATTCATTTCACATTTACACACATTTCAAAGTGTTTCCTTTCAAATAGTATCAAGAATATGCATATCCTTGCTTTAGGTCCTGAGCTACAGGCAGGTTTTTATTTTATTTAACCTTTATTTAACCAGGAAGGGCTCATTGAGATTAAAATCTATTTTTCAAAAGCGCCCTTGCCAAGATAGACAGCACCAAATCATTACAAAAAAATACAGACAGACAACATGAAAAACTACAGGTAATCTAGTAAAAACCATTGAATTCACAAGAGTATAAAAGATATGGGTATGTCATTTAGGAAGAAAATTGAAAAAATGGTTGTTGCTTGACAACCGATTTAGTTAGCTATCTAGGTGGCATTGGCAATCATGTTAGCATGTGTTCTACAGAGATAACGGTTCTAAAACATGTTCTTAGGTTTAAAAGAATCAATAGTGCAACTTTCAGATGAAGTTTGTGAGTGAATTAAACATGTTCAATTGCTTTCATGATCTTTTTCTCTCGCTGCTTTAAGACAGGGGATTGGCTATCTGGGATTAACAACATTTCCAATAACTTTATGTTCAATAATCAAATTTCTTCTTCATTTTTCTCTCAAGGAGAAACATAAGAAATAGCGCAAGAAAATTTCCAATAACCTTTTTTCAGGAATAGCAACTTTGCTTAACGTTCTTCATAAGTTTATGGTTAAGGAAAAAATGGCAGTTAAGAAGAATATGGCCCCTGGACTCTGGCTTCAGGGAAACTGGTGTGAACCCCAAATCCCTCCTGTGTGTATGTGTGTGTGTGTGTGTGTGTGTGTGTGTGTGTGTGTGTGTGTGTGTGTGTGTGTGTGTGTGTGTGTGTGTGTGTGTGTGTGTGTGGTTGCCCCTATCCTCTAACTCATATTACCCCTGACAGGCTCTCTGCTACAGGGATCACCTATTGAGGGGAACTCTGGGGACCTGGAGGAAGTGTAATAAAACATGCTAATGATAATATACACAGCAAGGGCTGACTGTAGGGAGGAGCAAGAGACAGAGTGGAGGACTAGGAGAGGAAACATTAAGAACACCTTCCTAGTATTCAGTTGCACCCCCTTTTTTTCCCTCAGAACAGCCTCAATTCATCGGGGCATGGACTCTTCAAGGTGTAGAAAGCATTCCACAAGGATGCTGGCCCATTCTTCCCACTGTTGTGTCAAGATGGCTGGATGTCCTTTGGGTGGTGGACCATTCTTGATGCACACAGGAAACTGTTGAGCATGAAAACCCCAGCAGTGTTGCAGTTCTGGACACACTCAAACCTACTACCATACGCCGTTCAAAGGAACTGTTGTCTTGACCGTTCTCCCTCTGAATGGCACACATACACAATCCATGTCTCAATTGTCTCAAGGTTTATAAATCCTTCTTTAACCTGTACTCTCCTTCATCTACACTGATTGAAGTGGATTTAACAAGTGACATCAATAAGGGATCATAGCTTTCACCTGGATTCATCTGGTCAGTCTGTCATGGAAAGAGCAGGTGTTCCTAATGTTTTGTACACTCAGTGTATTATAGTGAGTGTGTTGTTGGTGGGGCAGACTATGTCAGACTGGGGCTGTGGTTGTGTGTCTGGGAGGGGGGTGTTACACTCCTGCACCCCTGATTACATGTCTCTCTCTCCCAGCATGCTCCAGGTGTCGCCACACTTTGCCATTTCCCATGAAACCCCTGTCAACTTCCCGTCTGATTAACACACACACACACCAAAAACATGTTCACACACAGGGGTAGTTTTGATGAGTGAGAGCTCTCCAAACTGTAATAACATAAAGCAGGGGTCGCTATTACATTCAGCCGTGGGCCGATTTTTGCTTGAGCAAATCGTCGGGGGTTCAGAACATAGTTATAAATAATTTGTACACTGCAAATTGACCACAAGATTCCCAAACAGATATAGTATTTAGCAGAATCATTTCAAACCTTGATTACATTGGGATACGATCACATATGACTACTTATTTATGCGTAAGGATAACTTGGGAACAGATTTCCTAAATTACATTTCCTGGTGATTTTACAGAATTTAATGTCTATATATCTTTCTTGTTTTTGCTTTAGAACACTAAATAAAATCACCCATAAAGCTGCACAGCACAGAGTCATTGCAAACTGTAGACACGTTGAAGTGAGTAACTGTGTCTGTGTCTGCACTGTGTCTGTGTCTGTGTCTGTGTCTGTGTCTGTGTCTGTGTCTGTGTCTGTGTCTGTGTCTGTGTCTGTGTGTCTGTGTCTATGGCTGTGTCTGTGGCTGTGTTGGTGGCGGTGTCTGTGTCTGTGTCTATGGCTGTGTCTGTGGCTGTGTTGGTGGCGGTGTCTGTGTCTGTGGCGGTGTCTGTGGCGGTGTCTGTGTCTGTGTCTATGGCTGTGTCTGTGGCTGTGTTGGTGGCGGTGTCTGTGTCTGCACTGTGTCTGAGTCTGAGTCTGTGTCTGTGTCTGTGTCTGTGTGTATGTCTGTGTCTGTGTCTGTGTGTATGTCTGTGTCTGTGTCTGTGTCTGTGTCTATGTCTGTGTCTGTGTCTGTGTCTGTGTGTATGTCTGTGTCTGTGTCTGTGTGTATGTCTGTGTCTGTGTCTGTGTCTGTGTCTGTGTCTGTGTGTCTGTGTGCCTGTGTGTATGTCTGTGTCTGTGTCTGTGTCTATGTATGTGTCTGTGTCTGTGTCTGTGTCTGTTCTGTGTCTGTGTCTGTGTCTGTGTCTGTGTCTGTGTCTATGTCTGTGTCTGTGTCTGTGTCTGTGTCTGTGTCTGTGTCTGTGTCTGTGTCTGTGTCTGTGTCTGTGTGTATGTCTGTGTCTGTGTCTGTGTCTGTGTCTGTGTCTGTGTCTGTGTGTATGTCTGTGTCTGTGTCTGTGTGTATGTCTGTGTCTGTGTCTGTGTCTGTGTCTGTGTCTGTGTCTGTGTCTGTGTGTGTGTCTGTGTCTGTGCGTCTGTGCGTCTGTGTGTATGTCTGTGTCTGTGTCTGTGTCTGTGTCTGTGTCTGTGTCTGTGTCTGTGTCTGTGTGTCTGTGTGTATGTCTGTGTCTGTGTCTGTGTCTATGTATGTGTCTGTGTCTGTGTCTGTGTCTGTGTCTGTGTCTGTATCTGTGTCTGTGTCTGTGTGTATGTCTGTGTCTGTGTCTGTGTCTGTGTCTGTGTCTATGTCTGTGTCTGTGTCTGTGTCTGTGTCTGTGTCTGTGTCTGTGTCTGTGTCTGTGTCTGTGTCTGTGTGTCTGTGTGTATGTCTGTGTCTGTGTCTGTGTCTATGTCTGTGTCTGTGTCTGTGTCTGTGTCTGTGTCTGTGTCTGTGTGTCTGTGTGTCTGTGTGTATGTCTGTGTCTGTGTCTGTGTCTGTGTCTGTGTCTGTGTCTGTGTCTGTGTCTGTGTCTGTGTCTGTGTCTGTGTCTCTGTGTGTCTGTGTCTGTGTCTGTGTCTGTGTCTGTGTCTGTGTCTGTGTCTGTGTCTGTGTCTGTGTCTGTGTGTCTGTGTGTATGTCTGTGTCTGTGTCTGTGTCTATGTCTGTGTCTGTGTCTGTGTCTGTGTCTGTGTCTGTGTCTGTGTCTGTGTCTGTGTCTGTGTCTGTGTCTGTGTCTGTGTCTGCACTGTGATTTTTCTTACACCAACATGACACCGTTATTAAAATGGAAGGACTTTACATTACAGCACAGAACTAAGGATTTGTAACAGAAATGAATCTGGTCATATGATCAGATAAAGCCGTTTCAGATAAAACTACGTGTGACCTAATGGACTGTCTGAAAGTAGTGACAACTAGCACATGTGATCTAGTTACCACCTCAAAAAGGTAAAGCATTTAGCATTACGCAGGTGTGAGTGCGTGCATGTGTGTGTTTGTGTGTATGTGGTTAGCAGGAATGCACAGGGTGCAGTAATTGAACGATAAGATCAGTGCGGACGGCTGAGGTGCTGACAGACACTCAGGAGGAGATGAGGCTGAGAGAGTGAGAGGAGGGGGGACAGGGAGATGGAGCGAGGGAACGAAAGAGAGTGTTAAGGGAGAGGGAGAGAGAGGCTGTTAGGGGAGAGAGAGTCTGTTAGGGGAGAGGGAGAAAGAGTCTGTTAGGGGAGAGGGAGAGATAGTCTGTTAGGGAAGAGGTAGAGAGAGGCTGTTAGGGGAGAGGGAGAGAGAGGCTGTTAGGGGAGAGGGAGAGAGAGGCTGTTAGGGGAGAGGGAGAGAGAGGCTGTTAGGGGAGAGGGAGAAAGAGTCTGTTAGGGGAGAGGGAGAGATAGTCTGTTAGGGAAGAGGGAGAGTGAGGCTGTTAGGGGAGAGGGAGAGATAGGCTGTTAGGGGAGAGGGAGAGAGAGGCTGTTAGGGGAGAGGGAGAGAGAGTGGTGGAGTAGAGAGAGAGAGGAGAGTGAGAACGGTTGGGGAGGAGAGAGAGGCTGTTAGGGGAGAGGGAGAGAGAGTGGTGGAGTAGAGAGAGAGAGGAGAGTGAGAACGGTGGGGGAGGAGAGAGAGGCTATTAGGGGAGAGGGAGAGAGAGGCTGTTAGGGGAGAGGGAGAGAGAGTGGTGGAGTAGAGAGAGAGAGGAGAGTGAGAACGGTGGGGGAGGAGAGAGAGGCTGTTAGGGGAGAGGGAGAGAGAGTGGTGGAGTAGAGAGAGAGAGGAGAGTGAGAACGGTGGGGGAGGAGAGAGAGGCTGTTAGGGGAGAGGGAGAGAGAGTGGTGGAGTAGAGAGAGAGAGGAGAGTGAGAACGGTGGGGGAGGAGAGAGACAGACAGTTGTTGCAGTCTGATAGTGGGGCATCTGTCAGGTGTGTGTGGTAATTGAACCAGACCTGTGGAGGACACAGGATATCCTGCGGGTACCAGAACACACGGCACACCTGAAACCTATGGCCCTACTGGCCCTGTAGCGTAGGCAGCATTGAAAACCCCTGCGCCCCAAACTTCACCACTCATCAATAGTCAACCTTCACAAGTCTATCAGTGTGTATTACTTCAGTTACCTGTGTGGGTAAGTGAAAGGTGACACCAGAGAGTGGAGGTGCTGTGACTCAGCTCTAATGCTTCTCTCCATCACACTCTCCATCCCTGTTCTCCCTCCCTTCAGAAAGCCGGGGAACCCAATCCTTTCTGGGATCCATATTCCTCAGGAACCTCCAGACCGAGCCCAGCCGTCACCATGGAAATGGGAATAGCGGATGTGGGAATGGGGATAGTATTTTGGAGTGGGGAGAATGAATGTGAGATATATTCACAGGGGGGTGCTAAAAGAGAAGCTTTTATTGTGGAGCTGAATACAAGCACACTTCCTTCTCTTATAGGACTCAGAGCAGCAGGTGTGTGTGTGTGTGTGTGTGTGTGTGTGTGTGTGTGTGTGTGTGTGTGTGTGTGTGTGTGTGTGTGTGTGTGTGTGTGTGTGTGTGTGTGTGTGTGTGTGTGTGCTGTGGTTAATAAGGCCTGGGTCGGTGCGACAGGGAGTTATGAAACTTAACACGAGAGGAGCAGATCACTGCACTACAGCTGTATCTGGAAGGCCAAGTCAGCTACACAGCATCCATTAAGAATGTATTGTCTGAAACAAACAGGACTTTAGTGTCCTTTAATATTCCATGGGTTACATTTCTATCTGCAACTTTAGACATTACAGAATAAGCCCCAGGATGGATTTGAGAGAAAGAGTGGGAGTGAAGGAGGGAGAGAGTGAGAAGAGAAGAGGGAGAGAGGGAGGGTGGGGTAAGAGTGGAGAGAGATGGATGAAGGAGGCAGGGAGGGGGGTGTCGTTGGTAGGAAGCAGGCAGGGGGAATGTTGGTCTTAATCCCTCTCCTCAGAGCTCAGGCTCAGGTGTCTGTGTGTCTGAATGGGCCTGTGTCACTCTGAGTATCACAGCACACACACACACACACACACACAGCACACAAACTACCAGGGAGAGAGAGGCAAAAAATGAGAGCTTTCAAAGCTTTCATAATTCTACTTGTCTTTCTAGATGTCTCTGTTGCTGTGTGTGTGTGTGTGTGTGTGTCTCTCTCTCTCTCTCTCTCTCTCCCACTCTCTCTCTCTCTCTCTCTCTCTCTCTCTATCTCTCTTTCCCTCTCGCTCTGTCTCTCTCCCACTCTCTCTCCCTCTCTCTCTCTCTCCCACTCTCTCCCTCTCTCTCTGGTCTGTTCTTCCATCACAGACCAATGACAGGTGCCTCTAAACAGAGCAAGAGCCAATTAGTATTTTATTTGTCCCCCCCTCCTCTCTTTCTCTCCTCCTCTCCCTCCCTGTGGGTCTCTTAGTGGGATTCCAGGCTGACAGTAATGTGCATGTCACATGTTGTCATAATACCAGAGATCCAAACAAGTCCTTACACACACACATGTCACAAACACAGGGGGAGAGGGGGTAAGAGATGGAGGGGGTAAGAGATGGAGGGGAGAGGGGGTAAGAGATGGAGGGGGACAGGGGGTAAGAGGGGAGAGGGGGAAAGTGATGGAGGAGGGGTAAGGGGGAGAGCAGGTAAGAAATGGAGGGGGAGAGGGGGTAAGAGGTAGAGGGGGTAAGAGATGGAGGGGAGAGGGGGTAATAGATGGAGGGGAGAGGGGGTAAGAGATGGAGGGAGCGGGGGTAATAGATGGAGGGGAGAGGGAGTAATAGATGGAGGGGAGAGGGAGTAAGAAATGGAGGGGAGAGGGAGTAATAGATGGAGGGAGAGGGGGCAATAGAATGGAGGGTAGGCTAATAGATGGAGGGGAGAGGGGTGGTAATAGATGGAGGGGTGAGGGGGGGTAATAGATGGAGGGGAGAGGGGGGTAATAGATGGGAGGGGAGAGGGGGTAATAGGTGGAGGGGAGAGGGGGTAATAGATGGAGGGGAGAGGGGGTAATAGGGGAGGGGAGAGGGAGTAAGAAATGGGAGGGGAGAGGGGGTAATAGATGGAGGGGAGAGGGGGTAATAGATGGAGGGAGAGGGGGTAAGAGATGGAGGGGGAGAGGGGGTAATAGGGTGGAGGGGAGAGGGGGTAAGAAATGGAGGGAGAGGGGGTAATAGATGGAGGGGAGAGGGGGTAATAGGTGGAGGGGAGAGGGGGGTAATAGATGGAGGGGACGAGGGGGTAATAGATGGAGGGGAGAGGGGGGGGTATAATAGATGGAGGGGGAAGGGGGGTAAGAAATGGAGGGGAGAGGGGGGTAATAGATGGAGGGGAGAGGGGTTAATAGATGGATGGGAGAGGGGTGAATATATGGAGGGGAGAGGGGGTAAGAGATGGAGGGGACAGGGGTAAGAGGGAGAGGGGAAAGTGATGGAGGAGGGGTAAGGGGGGAGAGCAGGTAAGAAATGGAGGGGGAGAGGGGGTAATAGATGGAGGGAGAGGGGTAAGAGTGGAGGGGAGAGGGGGTAATAGATGGAGCGGAGAGGGAGTAATGATGGAGGGGAGAGGGAGTAAGAAATGGAGGG